>NC_056745.1:440721417-440946417 GCF_019279795.1 Protopterus annectens
TGTTCATGTTTATAAATGTCCTTGTACAAACCAAAAAATATTTATATATAGATTACCACATAATTTCATTCACAGTATGTATTTATCATTGCTAGTAGCTGAAGTACACGCAGACTATTTTTGTAAAGAAATTATTTTCTTTGTGTAGAACAGAAAATATTTATTAGTATAATAATTGTATAAGACGGTACTTTCTTCCACAATTTTAACCTCATATATAAAATTGATAAACTCAGTCAGTCAGGCATCACTCCCTAATCAAAGTGGAGGTATGTGAAGGGGTGGAGGTTGCATTGTCAAGTGAATGACCAGCACATAGTTTAGTAAGAAATGAACAGCTGTATTACTTCTGTATACATTTGTGAACAATCCACTTGTACACTTATGGTTATTAAGCAGAAAAGTATCAAAGCACACATTATTGTCATGAAGAATGCATACTGCATCCATCTGCAGCGCTATATATGTTTTGTTTAATGAAGGTTGAACTGAAAGGAAGTAAAAACTTTCTTTCAATTGCTACATTTGTGTGTGCGTGTACAGCTATTGCTTCTGTTCCTACCCGAAAAAAATTCATAGACTGTTATATGAAACTACAACATAGGTATGCAACCCATAACAGTTTAAAGTACAACCTAGACTGAAAGTGTATGGCAAGATTCCAGACAACACCCCTTTACCAAACAGACAAGCTGTGCAACTCATATAAAAGTGTAACAATTTGAAGGAAGATGCAGTCCTCCTCTTTAACTTGCATTAAAGGAAATATTGGCACGGTATAAGAATTCCGATGTGAATAAATATTTAAAAAATAAACAGGTACACAAAGCAAGTGCAACAGTAACTGAAATGTCCTACAGAGTTACTAGTAGCCATATCAGAAATGTTAAGTGAAAAAGGTAAGATGCAGGTAAAGAACAATGGTCTTATGTCTTCTCTATCTAGCTGAAGAGGAAGTTGAGTATAATCGTGGACAAGAATGTTGGAGAATTAAAAGACTGGCTGAAGGTATTTTGGAGAATTAAAAGACTGGTTGAAGGTACTAAGTATGAATAAACTAATAAATGTTTTCTATCTTTAACTGATTTCATTATTATATATAACTGCAATATTTATAAAGAATGATAATAGAAGGATTAAAAGCACTTTCAGTAAAGTATTTTAAAAGAACCCTTCTCAGGCAGAAATATCAAATGTTTTACCACTTCTTATGCTACTGTAAGTAGACTGCAAATTTAAACTCCACCAACACTTGATAGCAATACACTCATTGTTTCCATGTATGCATAAGCATTTCCTGTACAAATAGTTCATTAATGATTTAAGAAAAATAAAACTGACTAATAATAACTTGAATGATGAGTAACATTATGTGTGAATTTATTGTATGCATTTCTTCTCTGTCTCACCCCCTTTTTCCTCTCTTTTTCTAATTTTAATTACCAGTTGTGAGTCACAAGCTTAATTTCTATCCCATTTCTGTTCATTTTTTACAGAGCCAAACTCCTCAGCAGCAACACAGCTGTGTGCCTCCCAGGTTAGGAAATGTCCATCTTCTGCTCATGCAGAGATGTCTTCAGAGAGTTGGGGCTGTGGCACCAGTCCCATAGGCACCCTGAAACTTGGCAGTCTTGTTAGCCTCAGTAAATGGGGGCTTTGTGACTTGGTTGAGGATATCATGGGGCAGGTCATAGACAGACATCTTCAATCGAGGTTTCTCTGCAGTGGGCAGAAGACTCGCTGTCCCAGTTGACGCCAATCACCATGCTACCATAGGCTCCTCTGCCTCCTCAACATTGGGCCCTCCACTGCAGCACCATCTGGCAGAGGAAAACTTTGAAGCCTTGTGGATTGGGAGAGTTTTTTGGGCCACACTCCTCTTCATCCTCTTTCTTTCCTTACCCTCTCTCCTTCACCCTCTTATCTACTTCCCACCCATACTAACCTCTTATATAAACAAAATTGAAAAAATAGGGGGTCTATACCCCAACAAAATACATAATATCCTTCTACTTCCACTCCCACCTGCTTAAGTACAACCATCTTGATATCATCTGTCTGTGTTTCCCTCTTTGTTGTCTCTTCCCTTTTTCAATTATTTCCTATCTCTCCTTTCCCATTCTTTTAAGAAAATCATCAGGCTGTCCAAATAAGGATACAGTAAACTCTCAGTTAGCCGGAACTCAAGCTACCAGAACTCTCAATCAACCAGAAAAATAATCAAAGCAATACAGTACAATTTTCATGTGTTGCACTTTCTGCCCCCCCCCCCCCCCAGAAACATACCTTACATTTTTAGAGTTATAAAAAGGAAGACAGGAATAAATTCCCTCTCACCTCAACCTAAGAACAAGTAAAACGAAACAAATAATATAGGTACAGTATTAGTTAGGCCTATTTTTAACAGTAACTCTCAAGCAACCAGAAACTACAGTTATCTGTCATCTACCAATCCCCATGGGTGCTGGTTAACTGAGTGTTTACTGTACCTCTATAAAAAACATTTTAAAATTATTTTTT
Source organism: Protopterus annectens (assembly GCF_019279795.1). Classification (NCBI taxonomy): domain Eukaryota; kingdom Metazoa; phylum Chordata; order Ceratodontiformes; family Protopteridae; genus Protopterus; species Protopterus annectens. The sequence continues at coordinate 440,723,938 of NC_056745.1, forward strand.
TAAATATTCATAATAAATGCTGCAAAGTCTGCCACTTGCATTTACTCTTTCAGGCGAGACTGCACCAGGCTAAGTCCATCTGCAATATCAGAGTATATATGAATTTTAAGTCTTTCTTTCACATCTTTCACACAGTTCTTCACATAAACTTAATAGTTAACTTCAACTAGTTTACATTTTGCCAGAAGCAGAAGTGCTTATCAAAATGCCGTTGCATTTTCTTATTCAGTGTGAATAAGCTGCCCTTCCTGCATTTGCGTATAGGCATAGTAGTGCTCTTCGCTGATAACCGCTATGCAAGTGTGAAACACAGGACTATGAATACCACCCAGGAGCTCATTTTGATGTGTAACAACTGGATGAGATGCACAGCCAGTTCTCTGGCAGTTTAATGAAATCTAAGATAGGATAATAAAAATATTACAGAGGGGATAATGGAATGAGAGCTGCACAAGATACATTGTTTCACAGATAATTACTAAGCTATCAGTCTGCAGATTGTTACAAGTCTAGCCAATAACCAGACATTAGATTCAAATTCTGTACCTTGTGGCTGTGAGGTTAAGACCTTAGCAATAATACCAGCCCTCCTACCATTGCTTGGTTAACTTAATATAAAGTAAAACTATATGTCTAGTACATTTCCGTCCCAACACTGACTAAGAAATCACACTGAACTAATACACATAAGAGCAAGAAATAACGACAACTTCAAAAATTAATACAGGACTTGATCTAAAACCATCCCAGTTGTGAGTCACAAGCTTAATTTAATTTGTTGCTCATTGAAAGTTATGTAAATTTAATGGAGTCTGACTGCATTATACACCTTTGATTTGGTGTATGTGACCGAATGCATTACAAAACTGAATTTGTTGCCGCACCTTCTCTGACATGAGGTAGTTAACCTGGCACTTACATCAGGGAGCTGTAAATATGAAACTTCAAAGGTGAATTGTATAATTTCCGATGCATGTTTGCATAAATTATATAACTATGTACAAGTTATATATCTTCTTTGAGGTGCAGTCATGTCTATAAACAAAATCACATTTACTGTGCAGTGCTAGATAAAACAATCCTCCTTTTTCTTGAACTAGATGGAAAAAAATAGCCCATTAGAGGATTTGTAGTTCATTGACATTTAGCATACCCTTGATGACTTACGACAGATCATCAAGAGATTTCTTACGGCACCCAAAGTGTTGATTAGTCTCCAGCAAATAGACCTTGAAGAGAGCTATGCTTTTGTAAAGCCTCTTATTAAATGTCGGGATGCATTAACTCCTCCAGATTCAGTAAACAGCAGGAAATGTCTTGTTCACACAAAAAAGTTATCATAGTAAATCATGGTGCAGCACAACTTGCCCTTCGCCGATGAGCTGAGCATACCTCTCAACTGTCCAGATTTTCACAGAATGTCTGGATTTTTGCCTCATATTTTCAGTCTGTTCCAAATAAAATTTGTAGTTTTGTGGTAAATCATTGAGGATTGAAGTCACAAAATAATGACAGACATTTGAGTTTCAGACTTCATATCCTTAATGTTAATGCAACACTTGTTATTCTAGCAACTTAGCTTATAAAAGCAGCATTTAAAATATGTCCCTATTTTTGGGCCTTTGTTCCCCCATTATTTTTGGCTCTGTCCAGATTTCATGTACCAGGAGTTTGAGAGGTATGGAGTTGAGTGTACTGTAATGTCAGTTATTAATTCATAGTCATCCAAATTTCTGAGCAGCATCTCACTACTTAGGAATTTCATCCATTTGCAGCTGGAACAAGTATGCAGCAGAATAACTTCATATGCTGTTGAGATGACCACATGCAGGCACTGACTCCCCCCCCCCCCAGTCCAAGGACACACACCACTGACACTCATTACAGCAGTTCCCGCAGTCATACACCCACTTACATACTGTCTGAGTGATGTCACACACACACACACACACACACACACACACACACACACACACACACACACACACACACACACACCAAATCTTTATGGAATATCTGTGCAGCCATGGCTCTCAACCTCTTTGAGCAAGAAATCTGGACAAAACCATAATGAAGGCCCAAAAATCGGGACATTTTTTAAATATTGTTCTTACAAACTTAGAAAGTCGATAGAGTAACGGGTTTTGCATTAGCATGAATTTTCTGAAGAGTATGAGTTTGACTCTCAAATGTCTGTCATTATTTTCTGACTTCAGTCCTCAAAGATTTGGCAATGATTTTATAGAAAACCACAATTTTATGAGAAACAGGCCAAAAATGTGAGGCAAAAATCTGGGCATACTGAGAAAATCTGTGCAGTTGAGAGGTATGTGCAGGGTGAAGTGGCTCTGATTTAGCCTGCACAGATTCCAGCCACTGAAATGCTTTTGGCTCCCTGCCATGCTCAGCACTTGTGTAATTCAGCCATGCATGAATCCCACATTTTATATGCCATTTAAACAGGAAGCACACTAGGATGGTCATTTACATATACCCCATCATAGACTACTACATTAGCATGTTGTGCTCCAAACTTTGCTGCCCAAAGCATACAGCGGTGGTTCAAGGGCGGAAGGTCTATGAATTGCAATGGGCTTGTGAAGTTTGCAAGACAGTTTGAACTCACCTTGCATTCTTCACTGGTCATACTCTGGACTCGGTTAAACAATCCAACTCAAACACTTCACTTTTTAAATTAGGTTCAAATTGTGTTCCACAAGGGCAGGACTATCCTGCCTTTTTTGGGATTGGTTAGGACCATTCAAATAGACAACTCTGATGAAAAATTAGTTTTACTATAGCTTATAACAGAACTTATAAATGTATTCTCACAGTTTGGAACATAATGCTGGTCTAAAAATTTTGCTTATACAATATGTTGATTGATCTCAACGTAACAATTCTGTTTACTGTGTTTATAACATGCACAATTTCACACATAACATGCCATTCATGAGTAGTATCTGAATCACATTACTAATTGTTAATTGGATGCTATAAAGTTTAATGTCATTGTACAACATTAACAATTAAAACTATAATCAGCAATCAGTATTTATATCTATCATTGTATGGAATGCAGACAGCTTTTACCAATAAGGAGCAGATGAGTATGTTTCTATTTTTTCAGTGCTTTTGGCAAGTAGGCAATTCAGTTAGCTTTGCTCACTACTTTCTGTTTGTACACTGAGGATCCATGTATAGTGTCTGCAGTGTGACATGATGTAGCTTGACCGGTACTTTTAGACTGCAGGAAAGAAATTGGTACTTACCTTGAGTGCTCTTCCTTTTGTTTCTATTGGGAGAGTAAATGCTGAGAGAGAACAGAGAAAACAGACCACAGCAAACAAAGTAAGGCCTCCTATTACAGACTGAGCTATGAGAACCTGTAGTAAAGGAGAAACCAATATTTTACTAGCTGCTATTCAAATGTATACAGTATATTCTTGTGAAGTATAACACTCTACAGTTGTCTGTTTCTACATACTAAACATCCTAATCAGACTGTTTAGAATTACCCAGAGCATACAGTACAAAGACAAAAGCAATATCTGTTAAATTACTATTTATTTTTACGTTTGTTGCAGAGAAATCATAAAAGGCCAGCACTTAGTCACATTCGTGCAGTGATATACTTATGAACATATAACTAAAAGAGGATTGTAGTTGGGTCTCTGATCCTAACCTGTTTATTATGTGTTCGAGATATGGAGGCCAAAACGTGACCTTGAGAGAGAAGCTCGAGAGGTGAATCTTGGCATCCATATCAAGAACACATAATAATAAGTTACTCTTGGAGAGCTGATAATTTTTTGTAGTGCATAGAGATTTATCTGCTCCATGTACTTGTAGTTACAGAAATACTAGTTTTGAAACCAGTGAAGTAGTTGGGAAGCACTGTAAGACAAACAGCAGGATATGTTCTTATGTATTCCATTTCTAAGAGAAGCTACTGGTTCCTAAATACTTTTGAGTGGCTGTAATGTAAATAGCAGGGAGAAATGGAGATGAAATGAAGCCGTGTTCTGCTGCTGTTGTTTACCTGAGTGCACTTTCAGCTTTTAATGCCTTGTGTTAGACATAATCTTAACACATAAGCATCCCGATAAGTGATAAGCATTATGATTGGGTCTTGCCCTAGAGTAGCCTTGATCCAGGGTGTCTTTTAATTAATTTTGGAGAGTAATAATAGTGCTCTAAGCACTACAATTCGTTTTTAGTACAGAACTAGGACCCTTCAATATTCTGACCAGTAGCTTATTCCCTGCATTGTCCCACATAAGGTAGTGTAGGTTTCAATGGTTTAGTTCTGAAGGCAGTGGGGTTTTGAATAGTTTTCTTCATTCTGGATTACATGCATGTACTTTAAATTACTGTATTGTTCATGGTTTCAAGTTACCAGTTTAGAAGCAAACAGTGAATTTTTTTCAGCCATTAACAGCATACTGAAAATCAGAAAAATAACCGCATTGAAGTGCTGGTATTTATTTTCAGAATGCTACACTTCTGACTGATGTAATAACATTATTACAGCATGTTATATGTAACTAGCACAACTTTCTTCTGGCCGTCTGAGATGTCATCTGATAGACTTGGGTCTATATTAGAAGAAGGAAATGACAAAGTCGACATGTAAAACCCGAAGTCTGAAAACAGTGAAGTTAAAGAACAGCGATTTTTTTCCCCAGGGAAAAAAAAATCGCTGTTCCAAAAAAAAAAAACAATTATAAATACAAAATAAAGTGAGATCGCACCACAGTGGAGAAAACAGCAAAATCCTGAGAACAGACCAGCTCGTTCTAATATAGACCTGCCAGACTTTACTACACTGACCACTGTGTCCCTTTAGCACTCCTGCCTATAATGGACCACACAATCAAGGCAGTTAGGCAGACTCTATGGGATCAGGGACTTCCTGCTCTCAGAAGTCATGCTTTCTGGTCATCTATCTTTGTCCTGGAGGGACACTAAGCCTTGTTCCAGAGATGACTCCAGGATCAGTAGTGATGGAAGGATGGTCCAGTTGAAGTGAAACTTGCCAGAAGTGTTTCCATTGAACTCCCATTAACCTCACACAGGACAACAGCATGCCTCTGCATTAGGCAGCCTCTTCCATGCGTAACAAGCCTGTGTATGCGTGACACCTGCCCAGTGTTTGGAACCCTCACACTCCAAGCTCTTGTTCTCTGTTGCTCATTGAGAATAGAAAGCTGACAGAAACTGACATCAGCTCAGTGCTGTGGACTGAATGAAAACCAGTCTCCTTTTACAGTACAATTCAATAAGGGGACATCTTCCATATGTATCAGTAGTCCAGTTTAAACTTCGAAATGTCTCACTACAGGAATGTCAAAGTCCTGTACCAGATACATTTACAGTCAATACTTTTCTCATCTGTAACACATCTGATGCATTGTGCATTTAAGTACCCCATAAGGATAAGCATGCATGCAGGATATTATGTGATTCTGTCTTTCTCTTCAGTTAATGCCAGGATAATTTAAGCATATGGTTGTACTGTTACTGGCTATGTGGTATATGATTCTGTAATGCTAGGAAGCAATCCTGATCCCTATTATTATGAACAAAAGAAACTCAGGAGACAGAACACGTTCATTTATACATTTAATTTCATTCACATGCAACATCTGCCAGCTGATTTTGTTACTGTAATGTGTGATTTAGGTAGCGATACCCATTTCATTCAATGTGCATAACAAGAGAATATAGCAAAGACATTTCTCTCTCCTAATTACATCACCACACAGTGAGAAGTACAAATACTAGGTAAAAATGATATACAAGATGAATATGTATGCAGAAACTGAAATAGTTTGTATTTTAATTTAGATTTCATTTTTTTAATAGCTACAGCAGTCTTGTACTTCATTAAAACACAAAACTCTTATTTAGTTACTTGTCAGTGCATTGTTTTATGCATAATGTTTATACGACAGAATTTCGAGGGAGCTGAAATGGGAGACTGGAGACAAGTACAGGGAATGACGTGAAAAACAATAAAGAGGATCATGCCAACACTTAGGGAAATGAGAGAAGCAGAAAAATTACAGCATAGAGAGGAAAGATGGCCTTGAGGATCAGAAGGAAGATGAAGCAGGCAGTCTATGTAAATGAAAGGGCATTTCATGAATGAGGAGAGAGGAAAGGAATAGAGGCAGTAGGATGGAGAAGCTAGAAAAGAGCTACAAAGGCAGGAAAGTCGAAGATTACTCTAGAGAAACATTTTGCACACTGAAATAAAGGGAAGGATGAAAGGAACTTTTAGATATCTACAGGAAAGAAGGAATATTAAGACAGAGTTGTATTTGTGTATGTTTGTTTAGTATGTGGGTGGACTGGTACATGAACCTTTTCAGTCACTACCTGGGCGACAAGGCAGTAATGCTGGAACAAAGGAATTGCAGTGGTAAAGGATTACACATGAAATTAAATCACAATGATTACAATGCATAATAAAATGGGCACAAGCTCAATGCCAAGAAATGTATTGTTATCCCCTTTGGGAAAAAACATGTTTCCATGAATTACCATATAGGTGGCAGTACACTAAACACAGAAAGTGTGATAAGAGACTTAGGGACACAGGTGGACAGTGGTCTCACCTTCGATATCCACATCGCCACAACAGTCAGGAAATCCTTCTGTGTGGCATACCTCATCACGAAGGGCTTTTCATCCAAAAAAAAGGAGGTCATTGTCCCACTGTACTCATCCCTCATTAGACCCATTATAGAATACAACGCCCCATTTGGTATGTACCTCTCAAGACATCTGCAACAACTGGAAAGGCCTCAGAAATACCTCACTAAAAGAATCACAGGCCTAAAGCAGATGCCCTATGCTGACCACCTTAAAAAACTCCAGCTATACTCTGTCGCATATCGTCTACTCAGAGGCGATCTCTGCTTAACATACAAGGCCATGTCAAACCCAGAGCTGTTGGACATGCTACACTTAAAGAAATCCCAATCCCTCAGAGCTACACGCTCCAGGGATCTAAACCTTGTCATCACAATAAACAAAACATGCTGGAGGGATAGGTTCCTGACCCAGAGACTCCCCAGACTCTGGAATAGATTGCCCATACATGTCAAGCAGAGTGCCTCTTTGGACCTCTTCAAGAGGAACCTTGACGATTGGATGGGAGAAAGGAAATTCACCCCAGGGAACATGTCAGTCGCCCTGCTAGACAGGGGTCCAGGAAAGAAAATAATGTGGGAAGAAATAGCCAGGGAATTGTTATGGCTAGGCTTGTATAGGCCCTAGGGCTGATAGCCTAGTACCAACCTATGAACCTATGAACCTATGAACCTATAAAACAGAACTGGATGAAGTAAGCCAATAATATCTTAAAGAGTGACCGTTCTTTTAAACCAATCAACTTGTTCGGAGATATTCAAAGCATTGTCAGCAGCCTAGAATGCATTTAAAGGCAAAAGCGAGAAAGAAACACACAGACAAAAAATGCTATGACTAGTTTACATATATGCATAATAATAATTGTGTTAGACCATCTGAATCACCAGGTATAATGCTTGCATAACTCATTCACTCCAATGGAACTTAGGAAGTTTGCACTTTAACTTCCAAAGGACAGAGCCCAAGCCTTTCAACAGAATCAAATTATGTCCTCACATTTCAAACAAATGTGCATATCTATGGAACCAGAGGTGTTATGAAAGAAGTATAAATTGCATGCTCTTCAGCACAAACTATTTTATAGTAGTAGTATTAGAGGTGTCAGAAGGAGGGACATGCAGATGCACCTGGAGACATCACTCAGATGTAATGAGTTAAGTGGGAGTTATCCTGTGTATGAGAAGCAGACATCCTTAAATTCTTGTGACAAGTGTTTTTTTTTTTCGTTTTCTCTTGAATACAGAATTATTAACACTGGTCAAGGAGGGAAGAGGTGCAATGATAAGGAAGAGAAAAATCCTTAAAAAATTCTCCACTTCCAGTTTCATAAAAGAAAACAAAGGATGACTGTAACCATTGGAAGGGAAAGTAGCAGTATAATATGACACTCAGTCACTATCTTTCTTCACAGAGCAGAACCTGCGGTCACTACATCAGACCCTGATTTTGCAGCAGCTCTGTCACAAAGCCCTACATCTATAAGGTTACTGAGACTTTTGTCATTGTTTTTTAGCCTGTGGTCATTACATCTGACCCCGATATTGTAAGAGCTCTGTTACAAAGCCTTACACATACACGTTTACTGAGACCTTTGTCATTCTTTCATAGTCAGCAATCACATCTCACTCTAATATTACAGGAGCTCTGTCAAAAACACCTATACCTGAGACAATTGTCGTTCTTTTAAAGCCTGCAGTCACAACATCTGACTCTGATATTGCAGGAGCTCTGTCACAAAGTCCCACAACTAGAAGTTAACTGAGACCTTTGGCATTGTTTCGTAACCTGCAGTCAGTATATCTGACCCTGATACTGCAGGAGCTCTGTCACAAAGCCCTACACCTACAAGTTTACCGAGATCTTTGTCATTGTTTCATAGCCTGCAATCAGTGCATCTTACCACGATATTGCAGGAGTTTTGTCACAAAGCCCTACACCTACAGGTTTACTGAGACCTTTGCCATTGTTTCATAGCCTGTGGTCACTACATCTGACCACAGTACTGCAGGAGCTCTGTCACAAAGCTGTATACCTACAAGTTTACTAAGACTTTTGTCATAGCCTGTGGCCACTACATCTGACCCAGATGTTGCAGGACCTCAGTTGCAAACTCTACATCTACAGGTTTACAGATATCTTTGTCATTCTGTTATAGCCTGCGGTCACATCTGATCCCAATATTGCAGGAGCCCTGTTACAAAGCCCTACAACTACAAGTTTACTGAGACCTTTGCCATTCTTTCATAGCCTGTGGTCACTACATCTGACCCCGATTTTGCAAAGGCTCTGTCAAAAAGCCTACACCTACAAGTTTACTGAGACATTTATCATTGTTTTGTAGCCTGTGGTTACTGCATCTGACCCAGATATTGTAGAAGTTTTGCCACAAAGCCCTAAGTCTACAAGTTTACTGAGACATTTGCCATTCTTTCATAGCCTGGGCTCCCTACATCTGACCCCGATATTGCAGGAGCTCTGTCAAAATCACCTACAAGTTTATTGAGACCTTTTGTCATTGTTTCATAAACTGTGATCACTACATCTGACCCCGATTTTCCAGCAGCTCTGTCACAAAGCCCTAAACCTACAAGTTTAACGAGAACTTTGTCATTCTTTCATAGCCCACAATCACTACATCTGAACCTGATATTGCAGGAGCTCTGTCACTAAGCCTACACCTACAAGTTTACTGAGACTTTTGTCATTGTTTGACAGTCTGTGGTGAATGCATCTGACCCTGATATTGCAGGAGCTTTGCCAGAAAACGCTAAACCTACAAGTTTACTGAGGCATTTGCCATTCTATCATAGCCTGTGGTCACTACATTTGACCCCGAGATTGCAGGAGCTCTGTCACAAACCCCTGCACCTGCTAGTTTATTAATACTTTTGTCATTCATTCACAGCCTGTGGTCACTGCATCTGATGCAGATATTGCAGGACCTCTGTCAGAAAGCCCTTCACTTACAAGTTTACTGAGACCTTTGTCATTGTTTCTTAGCCTGTGGTCAGATGTGATGCCGATATTGCAGGAGCTCTATCACAAAGCACTACACCTACAAGTTCACTGAGACCTTTGTCATTCTTTCATAGCCTGTGGTCACTGCATCTGACCCCAATGTTGCAGGAGCTCTGTCAAAATCCCTACACCTACAAGTTTACTGAGACCTCTATCATTGTTTTTTAGCTTCTGATTAGATGTGACTCTGACATTGCAGGAGCTCTGTCAGAAAGCACTACACCTACAAGTTCACTGAAACCTTTGTCATTGTTTCATAGCCTGTGGTCACTACATCCCGCACCGATATTGCAGGACCTCTGTCTCAAAGCCCTACACCTGCAATGTTACTGAGACTGTTGTCATTGTTTCACAGCCTATTGTCACTACATCTGACCATGATATTGCTGGAGCTCTGTCCGAAAGCCCTAAACCTACAAGTTTACTAAGACCTTTGTCATTGTTTTGTAGCCTGGTATCACTACATCTAACCTTGATATTGCATGAGCTATGTCACAAAGTCCTACACCTACAAGTTTACTGAGATTTTTGTCTTGTTTTGTAGCCTGTGGTCATGGCATCTGACTGTGATATTGCAGGAACTCTGTCACAAAGCCCTACACCTACAAGTTTACTCAGACCTTTGTCATTTTCATAGTCTGCAGTCATTACATCTCACACAGGTTTTGCAGAAGCTTTGTCACAAAGCCCTGCACCTACAAGTTTACTGAGACATTTGCCATTCTTTCATAGCCTGCAGTCATTACATCTGACCCCGATACTGCAGGAGCTCTGTCACAAAGCCCCACACCTACAAGTTTACTGAGACTTTGGTGATTGTCTCATAGTTTGTGGTCACAGCTGACCCAGATATTGCAGGAGCTCTGCCACAAAGCCCCATCTGTGCAAGTTACTGAGACTACTGTCAGTGTTTCATAGGCTGCGGTCACTACATCTGACCTCGATATTGCAGGAGCTCTGTCACAAAGTTCTACACCTACAAGGTTACTAGCAGTTTTGTCACTGTTTCATAGCCTGCAGTCACTGCATCTGACTCTGACATTGCAGGAGCTCTGTCACAAAGCCCTATATCTACAAGGTTACTTAGACTTTTGTCACTGTTTCATAGCAGGTGGTTACTACATCTGTCTCCAATATTGCAAGAGCTGTGTCACAAGGCTCTACACCTACAAGTTTACTGAGACCTTTGTCATTCTTTCCTAACCTGGGTCACTACATCTGGCCCCGATATTGTAGAAGCTGTGTCAAAAGCCCTAAACCTACAAGTTTACTGAGACTTTTGTAATTGTTTTGCAGCTTGTGGTCAGATGTGATTCTGATATTGCAGGAGTTCTGTCATAAAACACTACACCTAGAAGTTTACTAAGAGCATTGTTATTGTTTCGTAGTCTGCAGTCACTACATGTCACCCTGATATTGCAGGAGCTCTGTCAGAAAGCCCTACACCTACAAATTCCCCGAAACCTTTGTCATTGTTTCATAGCCTGTGGTCACTACATACAACCCAGATATTGCAGAAGCATTGTCACAATGCCCTACACCTACTGAGACCTGTGTAATTCTTTTATAGCTTGTGGTCACTAGAACTAACCCCGATGTTGCAGCAGCTCTGTTACAAAATCCTATACGTTTATTAAGACTTCTTATTCTTTCATAGCCTGTGGTCGCTAGATATGACCTAGATATTGCAAGGAACCCTGTTACAAACCCCTACACTTGCAAGTTTACTGAGACCTTTGTCATTCTTTTGTAGCCTGTGGTCACTTCACCTGACCCTGATATTGCAGGAGCACCATCAAAAACCCTACAGCTACAAGTTTACTGAGACTGTTGTCGTTGTTTTATAGTCTGTGGTCACTACATGTAACCCTGATATTGCATGAGCTCTGTCAGTAATCCCTATACCCACAAGTTCACTAAAACATTTGTCAGTTTCATAGCCTGCGGTCACTATATACCGTCACTATATACCACCCCAATATTGCAGGAGCACTGTCACAAAGCCCTACACCTACAAGTTTACTTAGACTTTTGTCATTATTTCATAAACTATTGTCACTACATCTGATCTAGATATTGCAGGACCTCTGTCACAAAGCCCTACAATTACAAGTTTACTGAGTCCTTTGTAATTCTTTCATAGTCTGCGGTCACATCTCACTCCGATATTGCAGGAGCTCTGTCACAAAGACCTACATCTACAAGTTTATGGAGACCTTTGTCATTCTGTTATAGCCTGCAGTCACTACATCTGACCCCGGTATTGCAGGAGCTCTGTCAAAAACCCTACACCTAGAAGTTTACTGAAATGATTGTCTTTTATTCATTGCCTGTGGTCACATCTGATCCAATATTGCAGAAACTCTGTCACAAGCCCTACACTTACAAGATTATTGAGACCTTTCTCATTCTTTTATACCCTGCGGTCACATCTCACTCTAATATTGCAGGATTTCTGTCACAAAGACCTACACTTACAAATTTACTGAGACTTTTGTCATTCTGTTTTAGGCTGCAAGCACTGCATCTGATTCCAATATTGCGGGAGCTCTGTTACAATGCCCTACACCTACAAGTTTACTGAGACGTTTGTCATTCTTTCATAGCCTGTGGTCACTACATCTAACCCTGATACTGCAAGAGGTCTGTCAAAAAGCCTGCACCTACAACATTGCTGAGATTTTTGTCATTGTTTAGTAGCCCGAGATCAGTACATCCAACTGCGATATTGCAGGACCTCTGTCACAAAGCCCTAAATCTACAAGCTTAGAGAGACCTTTATCATTGTTTCATAGCCTGCGTTCATGGCATCAGACACTGATATTGCAGGAGCTCTGTGACAAAGCTCTATGCCTTCAAGTATACTGAAACTTTTGTGATTGTATCATAGACTATGGTGACTACATCTGTCCATGGTATTGCAGGAGCTCTGTCACAAAGCCTTATGCCTACAAGTTTACTGAGACCTTTGTCATTGTTTTGTAGCCTGGGGTCACTAAATCAGACCCGGATATTGCAGGAGCTCTGTCACAAATACCTACATCTACAAGTTTACTGAGACGTTTGCTATTGTTTCATAGCCTGCAGTCACTATGACTGACCATGATATTGCAGGAGCTCTGTCACAAAGCCTTACAACTACAACTTTAGTGAGACCTTTTTTATTGTTTCCTAGTCTGTGGTCACATGTGACCCCGATGTTGCAGGACCTCTGTCTCAAAGCCCTACACCTGCAATGTTACTGAGACTGTTGCCATTGTTTCACAGCCTATTGTCACAACATCTGACCACAATATTGCTGGAGCTCTGTCAGAAAGCCTTACACCTACAAGTTTACTAAGACCTTTGTCATTGTTTTGTAGCCTGGGGTCACTACATCTAACATTGATATTGCAGGAGCTCTGTCACAAAGCCCTACACCTACAAGTTTATTGAGATTTTTGTTTTATTTTGTAGCCTGTGGTCATGACATCTGACTGTTATATTGCAGGAATTCTGTCACAAAGCCCTACACCTACAAGTTTACTCAGACCTTTATCATTGTTATAGCCTGCAGTCACTACATCTCACACAGGTTTTGCAGAAGCTTTGTCACAATGCCCTGCACCTACAAGTTTACTGAGACATTTGCCATTCTTTCATAGCCTGTGGTCATTACATCTCACCCCAATACTGCAGGAGCTCTGTCACAAAGCCCCACACCTACAAGTTTACTGAGACTTTGGTGATTGCCTCATAGTTTGTGGTCACAGCTGACCCAGATATTGCAGGAGCTCTGCCACAAAGCCCCATCTGTGCAAGTTACTGAGACTACTGTCAGTGTTTCATAGGCTGCAGTCACTACATCTGACCTCGATACTGCAAGAGCTCTGTCACAAAGCTGTACACCTACATGGTTACTGGCAGTTTTGTCGCTGTTTCATAGCCTACAGTCACTGCATCTGACTCTGACATTGCAGGAGCTCTGTCACAAAGCCCTATATCTACATGGTTACTGAGACTTTTGTCACTGTTTCATAGCAGGTGGTTACTACATCTGTCTCCAATATTGCAGGAGCTGTGTCACAAGGCTCTACACCTACAAGTTTACTGAGACCTTTGTCATTCTTTCCTAACCTGGGTCACTACATCTGACTCTGATATTGCAGAAGCTGTGTCAAAAGCCCCACATCTACAAGTTTACTGAGACTTTTGTAATTGTTTTGCAGCTTGTGGTCAGATGTGATTCTGATATTGCAGGAGTTCTGTCATAAAGCACTGCACCTAGAAGTTTACTAAGAGCACTGTTATTGTTTCGTAGTCTGCAGTCACTACATGTCACCCTGATATTGCAAGAGCTCTGTCAGAAAGCCCTACACCTACAAATTCACTGAAACCTTTGTCATTGTTTCATAGCCTGTGGTCACTACATACAACCCTAATATTGCAGAAGCATTGTCACAATGCCCTACACCTACTGAGACCTGTGTAATTCTTTCATAGCTTGTGGTCACTACAACTAACCCCAATGTTGCAGCAGCTCTGTTACAAAATCCTACATGTTTATTAAGACTTCTTATTCTTTCATAGCCTGTGGTCGCTACATATGACCTAGATATTGCAAGGAACCCTGTTACAAACCCCTACACTTACAAGTTTACTGAGACCTTTGTCATTCTTTCATAGCCTGTGGTCACTTCATCTGACCCTGATATTGCAGGAGCACCATCAAAAACCCTACAGCTACAAGTTTACTGAGACTGTTGTCATTGTTTTATAGTCTGTGGTCACTACATGTTACCCTGATATTGCATGAGCTCTGTCAGTAATCCCTATACCCACAAGTTCACTAAAACCTTTGTTAGTGTTTCATAGCCTGTGGTCACTATATACTGTCACTATATACCACCCCAATATTGCAGAAGCACTGTCACAAAGCCCTACATCTACAAGTTTACTAAGACTTTTGTCATTATTTCATAAACTATTGTCACTACATCTGATCTAGATATTGCAGGACCTCTGTCACAAAGCCCTACAATTACAAGTTTACTGAGTCCTTTGTAATTCTTTCATAGTCTGCAGTCACATCTAACTCCGATATTGCAGGAGCTCTGTCACAAAGACCTACACCTACAAGTTTATGGAGACCTTTGTCATTCCGCTATAGCCTGCAGTCACTACATCTCACCCGATATTGCAGGAGCTCTGTCAAAACCCTACACCTAGAAGTTTACTGAGATGATTGTCTTTTATTCATTGCCTGTGGTCACATCTGATCCAATATTGCAGAAACTCTGTCACAAGCCCTACACTTATAAGATTATTGAGACCTTTCTCATTCTTTTATACCCTGCGGTCACATCTCACTCTAATATTGCAGGATTTCTGTCACAAAGACCTACACTTACAAATTTACTGAGATTTTTGTCATTCTGTTTTAGGCTGCAGTCACTACATCTGATTCCAATATTGCAGGAGCTCTGTTACAATGCCCTACACCTTCAAGTTTACTGAGATGTTTCTCATTCTTTCATAGCCTGTGGTCACTACATCTAACCCTGATACTGCAGGAGGTCTGTCAAAAAGCCTGTACCTACAACATTGCTGAAATTTTTGTCATTGTTTAATAGCATGAGATCAGTACATCCAACTGCAATATTGCAGGACCTCTGTCACAAAGCCCTACACCTACAAGCTTACAGAGACCTTTATCATTGTTTCATAGCCTGTGTTCACTACATCAGACACTGATATTGCAGGAGCTCTGTGACAAAGCTCTATGCCTTCAAGTATACTGAGACTTCTGTGATTGTGTCATAGACTATGGTGAATATATCTGACCATGGTATTGCAGGAGCTCTGTCACAAAGCCTTATGCCTACAAGTTTACTGAGATCTTTGTCATTGTTTTGTAGCCTGTGGTCACTACATCAGACCCTGATATTGCAGGAGCTCTGTCACAAATACCTACACCTACAAGTTTACTGAGACTTTTGCTATTGTTTCATAGCCTGCAGTCACTATGTCTGACCATGATATTGCAGGAGCTCTGTCACAAAGCCTTACACCTACAAATTTAGTGAGACCTTTTTCATTGTTTCCTAGTCTGTGGTCACATGTGACCCCGATATTGCAGGACTTCTGTTTCAAAGCCCTACACCTGCAATGTTACAGAAACTGTTGTCATTCTTTCACAGCCTATTGTCACTACATCTGCCCACGATATTGCTGGAGCTCTGTCAGAAAGCCCTAAACCTACAAGTTTACGAAGACCTTTGTCATTGTTTTGTAGCCTGGGGTCACTACATCTAACCTTGATATTGCAGGAGCTCTGTCACAAAGCCCTACACCTACATGTTTATTGAGATTTTTGTCTTATTTTGTAGCCTGTGGTCATGCCATCTGACTGTGATATTGCAGGAACTCTGTCACAAAGCCCTACGCCTACAAGTTTACTCAGACCTTTATCATTTTTATAGTCTGCAGTCACTACATCTCACAAAGGTTTTGCAGAAGCTTTGTCACAAAGCCCTGCGCCTACAAGTTTACTGAGACATTTGCCATTCTTTCATAGCCTGCGGTCATTACATCTGACACCAATACTGCAGGAGCTCTGTCACAAAGCCCCACACCTACAAGTTTACTGAGACTTTGGTGATTGCCTCATAGTTTGTGGTCACAGCTGACCCAGATATTGCAGGAGTTCTGCCACAAAGCCCCATCTGTGCAAGCTACTGAGACTACTGTCAGTGTTTCATAGGCTGCGGTCACTACATCTGACCTCAATATTGCAGGCGCTCTGACACAAAGCTCTACACCTACAAGGTTACTGGTAGTTTTGTCACTGTTTCATAGCCTACAGTCACTGCATCTGACTCTCACATTGCAGGAGCTCTGTCACAAAGCCCTATATCTACATGGTAACTGAGAAGTTTGTCACTGTTTCATAGCAGGTGGTTACTACATCTGTCTCCAATATTGCAGGAGCTGTGTCACAAGGCTCTACACCTACAAGTTTACTGAGACCTTTGTCATTCTTTCCTAACCTGGGTCACTACATCTGACCCTGATATTGCAGAAGCTGTGTCAAAAGCCCTACATCTACAAGTTTACTGAGACTTTTGTAATTGCTTCGCAGCTTGTGGTCGGATGTGATTCTGATATTGCAGGAGTTCTGTCATAAAGCACTACACCTAGAAGTTTACTAAGAGCATTGTTATTGTTTTGTAGTCTGCAGCCACTACGTCACCCTGATATTGCAAGAGCTCTGTCAGAAAGCCCTACACCTACAAATTCACTGAAACCTTTGTCATTGTTTCATAGCCTGTGGTCACTACATACAACCCTAATATTGCAGAAGCATTGTCACAAGGCCCTACACCTACTGAGACCTGTGTAATTCTTTCATAGCTTGTGGTCACTACAACTAACCCCAATGTTGCAGCAGCTCTGTTACAAAATCCTACATGTTTATTAAGACTTCTTATTCTTTTATAGCCTGTGGTCACTATATATGACTTAGATATTGCAAGGAACCCTGTTACAAACCCCTACACTTACAAGTTTACTGAGACCTTTGTCATTCTTTCGTAGCCTGTGGTCACTTCATCTGACCTTGATCTTGCAGGAGCACCATCAAAAACCCTACAGCTACAAGTTTACTGAGACTGTTGTCATTGTTTTATAGTCTGCAGTCACTACATGTAACCCTGATATTGCATGAGCTCTGTCAGTAATCCCTATACCCACAAGTTCACTAAAACCTTTGTCAGTGTTTCATAGCCTGTGGTCACTATATACTGTCACTATATACCACCCCAATATTGCAGGATCACTGTCACAAAGCCCTACACCTACAAGTTTACTAAGATTTTTGTCATTATTTCATAAACTATTGTCACTACATCTGATCTAGATATTGCAGGACCTCTGTCACAAAGCCCTACAATTACAAGTTTACTGAGTCCTTTGTAATTCTTTCATAGTCTGCGGTCACATCTCACACCGATATTGCAGGAGCTCTGTCACAAAGACCTACACCTACAAGTTTATGGAGACCTTTGTCATTCCGTTATAGCCTGCAGTCACTACATCTGACCCCGATATTGCAGGAGGTCTGTCAAAAACCCTACACCTAGAAGTTTACTGAGATGATTGTCTTTTATTCATTTCCTGTGGTCACATCTGATCCAGTATTGCAGAAACTCTGTCACAAGCCCTACACTTACAAGATTATTGAGACCTTTCTCATTCTTTTATACCCTGCGGCCACATCTCACTCTAATATTGCAGGATTTCTGTCACAAAGACCTACACTTACAAATTTACTGAGACTTTTGTCATTCTGTTTTAGGCTGCAGTCACTACATCTGATTCCAATATTGCAGGAGCTCTGTTACAATGCCCTACACCTACAAGTTTACTGAGACGTTTGTCATTCTTTCATAGCCTGTGGTCTCTACATCTAACCCTGATACTCCAAGAGGTCTGTCAAAAAGCCTGCACCTACAACATTGCTGAGATTTTTGTCATTGTTTAGTAGCCCAAGATCAGTACATCCAACTGCGATATTGCAGGACCTCTGTCACAAAGCTCTACACCTACAAGCTTACAGAGACCTTTATCATTGTTTCATAGCCTGTGTTCACTACATCAGACACTGATATTGCAGGAGCTGTGTGACAAAGCCCTATGCCTTCAAGTATACTGAGACTTTTGTGATTGTGTCATAGACTATGGTGACTATATCTGACTATGGTATTGCAGGAGCTCTGTCACAAAGCCTTATGCCTACAAGTTTACTCTGACCTTTGTCATTCTTTCGTAGCCTGTGGTCACTTCATCTGACCCTGATATTGCAGGAGCACCATCAAAAACCCTACAGCTACAAGTTTACTGAGACTGTTGTCATTGTTTTATAGTCTGCGGTCACTACATGTCACCCTGATATTGCATGAGTTCTGTCAGTAATCCCTATACCCACAAGTTCACTAAAACCTTTGTCATTGTTTCATAGCCTGTGGTCACTAGATACAGCCCTAATATTGCAGAAGCATTGTCACAATGCCCTACACCTACTGAGACCTGTGTAATTCTTTCATAGCTTGTGGTCACTACAACTAACCCCGATGTTGTAGCAGCTCTGTTACCAAATCCTACGTGAAGACTTCTTATTCTTTTATAGCCTGTGGTCGCTACATATGACCTAGATATTGCAAGGAACCCTGTTACAAACCCCTACACTTACAAGTTTACTGAGACCTTTGTCATTCTTTCGTAGCCTGTGGTCACTTCATCTGACCCTGATATTGCAGGAGCACCATCAAAAACCCTACAGCTACAAGTTTACTGAGACTGTTGTCATTGTTTTATAGTCTGCGGTCACTACATGTCACCCTGATATTGCATGAGTTCTGTCAGTAATCCCTATACCCACAAGTTCACTAAAACCTTTGTTAGTGTTTCATAGCCTGTGGTCACTATATACTGTCACTATATACCACCCCAATATTGCAAAAGCACTGTCACAAAGCCCTACACCTACAAGTTTACTAAGACTTTTGTCATTATTTCATAAACTATTGTCACTACATCTGATCTAGATATTGCAGGACCTCTGTCACAAAGTCATACAATTACAAGTTTACTTAGTCCTTCGTAATTCTTTCATAGTCTGCGGTCACATCTCACTCCGATATTGCAGGAGCTCTGTCACAAAGACCTACACCTACAAGTTTATGGAGATCTTTGTCATTCTGTTATAGCCTGCAGTCACTACATCTGACCCCGATATTGCAGGAGCTCTGTCAGAAACCCTACACCTAGAAGTTTACTGAGATGATTGTCTTTTCTTCATTGCCTGTGGTCACATCTGATATAATATTGCAGAAACTCTGTCACAAGCCCTACACTTACAAGATTATTGAGACCTTTCTCATTCTTTTATACCCTGCGGTCACATCTCACTCTAATATTGCAGGATTTCTGTCACAAAGAACTACACTTACAAATTTACTGAGATTTTTGTCATTCTGTTTTAGGCTGCAGTCACTACATCTGATTCCAATATTGCAGGAGCTCTGTTACAATGCCCTACACCCACAAGTTTACTGAGACATTTGTCATTCTTTTATAGCCTGTGGTCACTACATCTAACCCTGATACTGCAAGAGGTCTATCAAAAAGCCTACACCTACAACATTGCTGAGATTTTTGTCATTGTTTAGTAGCATGAGATCAGTACATCCAACTGAGATATTTTAGGACCTCTGTCACAAAGCCCTACACCTACAAGCTTACAGAGACCTTTACCATTGTTTCATAGCCTGTGTTCACTACATCAGGCACTGATATTGCAGGAACTCTGTGACAAAGCTCTATGCCTTCAAGTATACTGAGACTTTTGTGATTGTGTCATAGACTATGGTGACTACATCTGACCATGGTATTGCAGGTGCTCTGTCACAAAGCCTTATGCCTACAAGTTTACTGAGACCTTTGTTGTTGTTTTGTAGCCTGTGGTCACATCAGACCCTGATATTGCAGGAGCTCTGTCACAAATACCTACACCTACAAGTTTACTGAGACTTTTGCTATTGTTTCATAGCCTGCTGTCACTATGTCTGACCATGATATTGCAGGAGCTCTGTCACAAAGCCTTACACCTACAACTTTAGTGAGACCTTTTTCATTGTTTCCTTGTCTGCGGTCACATGTGACCCCGATATTTCAGGAGCTCTGTTAGAAAGCCCTAAGTTTACGGAGACCTTTGTAATTGTTTTGTAGGCTGCATTCACTACACCAGACACTGATATTGCAGGAACTCTGTCACAAAGCCCTACACCTTCAAGTATACTGAGACATTTGTGATTGTGTCATAGCCTACGGTGACTACATCTAACAGTGGTATTGCAGGAGCTTTGTCACAAAGCCCTATGCCTACAAGTTTACTGAGTCCTTTGTCATTCTTTTATCACCTATGGTCACAACATCTGACTCATACACTGCAGGAGTACTATCATAAAGCCCCACAGTTACAAGTTACTGACACCTTTGTCATTCTTTCATAGCCTGCAGTCACATTTCATTCCGCTATTGTAGGAGCTCTGTTACAGAGACCTACACTTACAAGTTTACTAAGACCATTGTCATTCTTTAATAGCCTGTGGTCACTACATCTGATCCCAATATTGCAGGAGCTCTGTCACAATCCCTAGACCTACAAGTTTCATAGTGTTTGATCACATATCTGACCCCAGTATTGCAGGAGATCTGTCACAAAGCCCTACAACTACAAGTTTACTAACACCTTTGTCGTTTTTCCTCAGCCTGCAGTCACTACTTCTGACCCCAATATTGCAGGAGATGTGTCAAAGCCATACATCTACAGCTTTATTGAGACTTTGGTGATTATCTCATAGTCTGTGGTCGCAGCTGACCCAGATATTGCAGGAGCTCTGTCACAAAGCCCCATCTGTACAAGTTACTGAGACTACTATCAGTGTTTCATTGGCTGTGGTCACTACATCTGACCCCAATATTGCAGGAGCTCTGTCACAAAGCACTACACCTAGAAGTTTACAAGACCATTGTCATTGTTTCATAGTCGGCAGTCACTACATGTCACCCTGATATTGCAGGAGCTCTGTCACAAAGCTCTACATCTACAAGTTCACAGAAACCTTTATCATTGTTTCATAGCCTGTGGTCACTACATACCACCCTAATATGGCAGGAGCATTGTCACAAAGCCCTACAGCTACAAATATACTGAGACCTGTGTAATTCTTTCATAGCTTGCATTCACTACAACTGACCCTGATATTGCAGGAGCTCCATCATAAACCCTACAGCTACAAGTTTACTGAGACTGTTGTCATTGTTTCATAGTCTGCAGTCACTACATGTCACCCTTATAGTGCAGGAGCTCTGTCAGTAAGCCCTACACCCACAAGTTCATTGAAACCTTTGCCATTGTTTCATAGCCTGTGGTCTCTACACCCTAACCTGATATTGCAGGAGCTTTGTCACAAAGCCCTACATCTGCAAGTTGCTGAGACTTTTGTGATTGTTTCATAGCCTGCGGTCACTAAATCTGACCCCAGTATTGACGGACCTCTGTCACAAAGCCCTACACCTACAAATTTACTGAGACCTTTGTCATTGTTTTGTAGCCTAGGGTCACTACATCTAATCTTTATATTGCAGGAGCTCTGTCACAAAGCCCTACACCTACAAGTGTACTGAGACTTTTGTGATTGTTTTATAGCCTGCGCTCTCTACATATGACCATGATATTGCAGAAGCTCTGTCACAAAGCCCTAGACCAACAAGCTAACTAAGATCTTTGTCTTTATTCATAGCTTGCATTCACTACATCTGACCCAGATATTGTAGGAGTTCTGTCACGAAGCCCTACACCAACAAGTTTACTGAGACATTTGTCATTCTTTCATAGCCTGTGGTCACTAAATCTGACCCGAGTATTGCAGGAGCTCTATCTCAAAGCCCTATACTTACAAGTTTAGTAAGACTTTAGTAATTATTTCATAGGCTGTGATCAGTACAGCTGATACAGATATTGCAGAACCTCTGTCACAGAGCCCTACACTTACAAGTTTACTGCAACATTTCTTTTTGTTTCATAGCCTGTGGTCTCTACATCTGACCCTGATGTTGGATGAGCTCTGTCACAAAGCCCTACAACTACAAGTTTCTGAGACCTTTGCCATTCTTTCATAGCCTGCTGTCATATCTCACTCCAGTATTGCAGGAGCTCTGTCACAAAGACCTACAGTTATAAGTTTACTGAGACCTTAGTCATTCTTTCACAGCCTGCGGTCACTACATCTGACCACAAAATTGCTGAAGCTCTGTCACAAAGCCCTACATCTACAAGTTTACTGAGCCTTATTCATTGTTTGTTAGCTTGCAGTCAGATGTGACTCTGATATTGCATGAGCTCTGTCACAAAGCACTACACCTAGAAGTTTCCTAAGACTGTTGTCATTGTTTCATAGTATGCAGTCACTATATGTCACCCTGATATTGCAGGAGTTCTGTCAGAAAGCCCTGCACCTACAAGTTCACTGACACCTGTGTCATTCTTTCATAGCTTGTGGTCACTACAACTGACCCCAATATTGCAGCAGCTCTGTTACAAAGCCCTACAACAAGTTTACTTAGACTTTTCTTATTCTTTCATAGTCTGTGGTCACTACATCTGACATAGATATTGTAGGATCCCTGTTACAAAGCCCTGCAATTACAAGTTTACTGAGATCTTTGTCATTCTTTCACAGCCTGCAGTCACTACACCTGTCCCTGATATTGCAGGAGCTCTATCAAAAACACTATAGCTGCAAGTGCACTGAGACCATTGTCATTGTTTCATAGTCTGCGGTCACTACATGTCACCCTGATATTGCAGGTTTGTCAATAAGCCCTGCACCTACAAGTTCACGGAAACCTTTGTAATAGTTTCATAGCCTGTGGTCACTACATCCTACCCTGGTATTACAGGAGCTTTGCCACAAATTCCTACACCTACAAGTTGCTGAGACTTTTTTCATTATTTTATAGCCTGAGGTCAGTACATCTGACATCAGTAGTGCAGGAGTTCTGTCACAAAGCCCTACAAGTTTACTGAGATGTTTGTCATTGTTTCATAGCCTGTGGTCTCTACAGCTGAAAAAATGTAAAATATAGATAGTACTACTGGCACCATGAAGCTCTGTTAAAATATAATACTTATTGAAACTGATACTTGCTAGTTACAAAACTTTCGCCAATGGCTTCATCAGGCAAACAATTTAAAAACAGCAATAGAGACATTTAAAGGAAGTAATATCACATGACTTGAACATAAAACCCTTAAAGAAACATGTCTATAAAACATAAAATAAAATACATAAAAATATTTCAAATAACTCATTTAATTTTTGACTGAAGAGTTCTAAGAATTGGTTTTAAGGTGAAATTATCACTTAAACCTTCATGTACATAAGCTCTAAATCTAAGAATCCATTTACTCTCTAAACTTTTAGTATAATTATTTCAGTCTCCATCCCTTATGGTCTCATAAATATTCTATAATATTACAAATCTAAAAATATGTGAAGCATCTCTTTCTCTAATATGTCTATACATAGCATTCATATCTAATTTTCTCCTAATTTCAGATAGATGTTCACATATTCAATCTTTTTACCTCCTATTAGTTTTACCAATGTAGAATGCATCACATTGTGAACATCTAGACATATAGGTTCATAGGTAGGTACTAGGCTATCGGCCCTAGGGCCCATACAAGCCTAGCCAAAAAAATGTACCCTGGCTTTCGCCACCCAAGAAATTTATTTTCCTGTGCCCCTGTCGAGCAGAGCCACAGAAGTGATCCCCGGGGTGAATTTCCCATTTCCCATCCAGTCATCAAGATTTTTCTTGAAGAGTGCTAATGAGGAGCTCTGTTTGACATAGATAGGTAGTCTGTTCCAGAGTATGGGAAGTCTCTGGGACAGGAATCTATCCCTCCAGCATGTTCTGTTTATTGTGGTGACAAGGTTTAGGTCCCTACAGCGTGTAACTCAGAGGGATTGGGATTTCTTTAAGTGGAGCATGTCCAACAGCTCTGGGTTTGACATAGCTTTGTATGTTAGGCAGAGATCGCCCCTGAGTAGGCGATATGCAATGGAGTAAAGCTGTAGTTTTTTGAGACGGTCTGCATAGGGCTTCTGTTTGAGGCCAGTAATCCTCTTTGTGAGGTATTTATGTGGTCTTTCCAGTTGTTGTAGATGTCTTGTGAGGTACATACCAAAAGGGGCTTTGTACTCTACAATGGGTCTAATGAGTGATGAGTAGAGGAGAACAATGACCTCTTTTTTTCTGGATGAGAATCCTTTTGTGATGAGATGAGCTATGTAGAGGGATTTCCTGACCACTGTGGCAATGTGATTATCAAAGGAGAGACTACTGTCCACCTGTGTCCCAAGGTCTCATCACATTTTCGGCATTAAGTAGACTACCAGCTATGTGGTAGTTCATGGGTACAGAGTTTTTACCAAAGGGAATGACAATACACTTTTTGGCATTGAGCTTCAGGCCATGGCTTTGACACCAGGTATCTGTCTCAGTGAGGCCCTTTTGTAGTTTGTCCACATCATTAGGAGTTTCGATTATGGCTCCTAGTTTGCAGTCATCTGCAAACTTTGTTAGCCAAAGACCTTCTTGTGTTGGCCTGCACTTCAGAGAAGTAGATACCAAACAGGAGAGGACCCAGGACTGAACCCTGTGGTACTCCACTTGTCACTGGTCTGATGTCGGATGTGGAATCCGCTACTTTCACAGTGTGGGTTCTGTCCGTGAGCCAGTTGGCAACCCATCTTGTGACATAGGGATTTATACCTAGTTTAGTGAGCTTCTCTATAATTCCAGAGTGGGAGATGGTGTCAAAAGCCTTGGCGAGATCTAGATAAGCTGTATGAACCATTTTACCCTCATCTATGGCTTTGGTGACTGCTTGAAAGAAGTCAATCAGGTTTAGGAAACATGATCTGCCTTTTACAAATCCAAACTGGGTAGGGTCTAGAGTTTGGAGATTACCAATGTCTTTGTTTATGAGTTCCACGAAGATACATTCCATGGCCTTGCAGACCAGGCTCGTCAGGCTAATGGGGCGGTAGTTCCCGGGGTCCGTCATGGCTCCCCCTTTGTGGAGTGGGATAACTGTCATGGTGCGCCATTCAGTGGGTACAAAGCCTGAGGTGAGGCAATGATTGAACATGGTACTTAGGTAGGGTGCCAGTTCATTCTGTAGTTCGTGTAGAATGCAGCCTGGGATATTGTCAGGTCCCATTATGAATAATGTTTTTAGTATTACAAGTACCATGGTTATTAAGTTTAAAAGGTTTATTTGTTACTGGGTGTATAAAGGAACTTGATGTTAATTTATGGATTTGATTCTTCATCTTATGACTGTGCAACATCTCTAACCAGAAGGAGCACTTTTATTGCTGTAAGTAATCCGCTAACAGCAGCTTATAAAGAAGCTGTAGTAAATGATGTTTATCAGTTATATGCTTCTAACAACAAACATTTTTATAATTTTAGCTATCAGCAGTTATCAGCAATTAGTTCCTTGCTTTCAAATACAAATATAGCTATAAAACCAGCCAATAAGAGTGGGGGAATTGTTATTTTATCTTCAGTATATTATAATAAAAAATGTTGGATTTATTACAAACAAGCAATTATGAACCTATAGATCATCAACAAGTTACTTCTATTGTTTCGCGTGTTAAAAGTAGTATTTACGATATGCACTTAAATGGTCAAATCACTTTGGAAAATGTTCAATATTTTCATGTGTCTAATCCACGTATTCCTTTTATTTATGGAATTCCGAAAATACATTAATCCTTTATTAATCCCCATTAAGGCATATAGTCTCCTCTACTGACTGTGTTATGGAGCCTATTTCTAATTATTTAGAGTTTTCACTTAAAAAAGGCTCTAAGTTATTCTACATCTATTATCAAGGATATGTTTGATTTTCTTGAACATCTTCATTCTTGGTCTAAGATGTATAATAATGTTGCTGACAGTTATTTAGTGACTTTAGATGTGAAGGTTTATTTACATTAATACCTAATGATACAGGTATAGATTTTTTGAGAGAGTTTATTCATTCTAATTCTATTTTTCCTCCTGTAGAAACTGACTCTATCTGTTCCTAGGTTGACTTGATCTGATGCACTAATATTTTTTTTTCACAAGTCAGTATACAAGCAATGTAAAGGTGCTGCCATGGGTACTGCCATGGCAAATAGTTATGCTAATCTGGTTGTAAATAACTGGGAGGTTAATGGTGTTTTTAATAAGGCTAAGTATCCATATTTGAATAATTTATTATTTCATAAATATTTTGTAGATGATATATTTTTAATTTGGATCATATGAAGCTTCTAGGCTATTGGCCCTGAGCTCCTTATAAGCCTAGCCAAGAGTTTAGCCTATACATAAACAAATCAGTACCCAATGCCCCTGTCCAGCAGGGACACAGATGGAATTCCAGGGATGTATTTTCTATTTCCCATCCAGTTATCCAGGTTGCAATTAAAAAGGGGTAAAGAGGTACTTTGCTTGACGTGGAGAGGGAGTCTATTACACAGATGGGGGAGTCTCTGGGACACAAATCTGTCCTGCCAACAAGTCCTATTGATGTCACAGACCATGTTGAGGCCATGTGTGTGGGTTACTTGAGTGGAGCTTGACTTGCGGATATGCAGCAGTCCTATCTAGGCGGGGTCCGAGATCACCTTGTATGGAGATCACCTTGTATGTCAGGTAGACATTACCTCTGAGGAGACTGTATGAAACAGAGTAGAGTGATAGGGCTTTTATCCTATCTGTGTATGGTAGATTTTTGAGGCCTTGGATTCTCCTGGTGAGGAACCTCTGTGATCTCTCCAGCTGCTGCATGTGATTTGCGAGGTACATGTCGAATGGGGTATTATACTCAATAATGGGCCTTAGAAGGGAAGAATAAGGGATATTATGACCTCCTTGTCCCTGGATGAGATACACTTACTTATGAGGTGGGCCTTGTAGAAAGCTTTCCATACAATGGAAGCAACATGGTGGTCAAAAGTCAGGTTGCTATCAATCTGGGTGCCCAAATCCCTCATGACTGACTGTGTGCTTAGGACATTGTTATTAATGTGATAATTTGTGGGGACATCACTCTCCCCAAAGGGGATGATGATGCATTTTTTGTATTCAGCTTGAGGCCATGTTTCTGAAACCAGTCATTTGTTTGGGTGAGACCCACTTGGAGGATTTCCACGTCATTAGTGGAATTGATGATAGTGCCCAGCTTGCAGTCATCTGCAAACTTGGTTAGCCATAGCCCACTGGTTTTGGTCTGCACCTCAGAAAAGTATATCCCAAATAACAGAGGCCCCAAGACCAAACCCTGGGGTACACCACTCAATATGGGTCTACTGCTTGAGGTGGCTTCCCCTATTTTGACTAGGTAGCTTCTATCAGTGCTCCAGTTAGCTACCCATCTGGTAACATATGGATTGATGCCTAGTTGAGAGAGTTTATGTATTTTGCCTGAGTGGGTAATAGTGTCAAAGGCTTTGGCCAGGTCAAGGTAGGCAGTGTGCACTGTCTTCCCCTCATCCATGGCTTTGGTGACTGTTTCACAAAAGTCAACCAAATTTAACAGACATGACCTCCCCTTGACGAAGTCAAACTGTGTGGGATCGAGTGTTTGGAGGTTGCCAATGTCCTTGTTAATGAGGTCCATGATAATCCGTTCCATGGCCTTGCAGATCAGGCTAGTTAGGCTGATGGGTGTATAATTTTCCGGATCGGTGGACACTCCAACTTTGTGTAATGGGATGACAGTGGCTGTCTTCCATGCAGCTGGGACAAAGTTAGTACTCACACTTTGGTTGAATAGGGCACCTAATGCTGCTACAATTTCCTGCCTGAGTTCATGTAGGATGCAGCCTGGGATGTTATTGGGTCCCACTGAGGCTGCATTATTTGCCTTTGAGAGAGCAGTGATGACCTGATCCCTAGATATAGGGGGAAGGGGGCAGGTCCTGGGAATGTCCTGATTTACTGATAGGGGGACAGAGGGGTGAAATCTTCACTGAATCTGTCAGCCAGCAAGTTTGCTATATCTACGGCATTTGTATATGGAATGGTGCCTTAGACATTTTTTATGATATTATTGAATATTTACATTCTGCCACTGACTTCTTACATTTTAAATATGTAATTAATTGTAATCAAATAGATTTTTTAGACATTAGGTTATTTAAGAATGTCAATGGAAATGTAGGGCCTACTTTATTTAAAAAAAGAAGTAAAGAAAAATACATATTTGCACAGACATTCCATGCATCCACCTCATATTTTTAATAATGTTGCAAAAAGTCAACTTATTCGCAATGCTAGATTAAATACTAACGTAGGTAATATGCATCAGCAGATGTTTTCTATTACTAATGACTTTAAAATAGAGGCTATAGGGATAATGATTTACAAAAACTAACTT
Organism: Protopterus annectens; assembly: GCF_019279795.1. Classification (NCBI taxonomy): domain Eukaryota; kingdom Metazoa; phylum Chordata; order Ceratodontiformes; family Protopteridae; genus Protopterus; species Protopterus annectens. Next base: position 440,752,667 of record NC_056745.1, read on the forward strand.
TTGAAATAAAATGTGATGTAGGCCAGTGTTTATGTCCTATTTTTTTTTTGATCAACACACCTTAAAAGGAAACAGAAGGGGAATTCTAAGATGTAGTGAAAAAGTTTATATGTATTATAACTTATGATGCTAGCACTAATAAAATTAAAAATATAATAAAAAAACACTGGTCTATATAGTCCAGCTTTTCAAGATGTCACCACGCAGAATTTAACATTTGGCTACAAATATTTAAGTAACCTTAAACAAAAATTATTTTATAAAGAACAAGAAAAATATACTAATTATGAGGTGATACAGAAAAAAATGGTACTCTGCAAAATCATAATTGTCAATTTTGTAAATATGTTGATACAGACACATCCTTTACACACCGAGTAGCAAATAAGCCTTTCAAACTTAATAGTCATGGTACTTGTAATACTAAAAACATTATTTATATGACTAGATGTTCACAATGTGATGCATTTTACATTGGTAAAACTAATAGGAGGTTAAAGGATAGAATATGTGAACATCTATCTGAAATCAGAAGAGAATTAAATACTAATGCTATGTATAGACATATTCGTGAGATGCTTCACATGTATTTAGATTTTTAATATTACAGAATGTTTATGAGACCATAAGTGGTGGAGATTTAAATAATTATACCAAAAGTTTAGAGAGTAAATGGATTCCTAGATTTAGAGCTAATGTACATCCAGGTTTAAATGATAATTTCACCTTAAAACCAATTCTTAAAACTCTTCCATCAAAAATTACATGTTATTTACATATTTTTATGCATTTTATTATTTTTTATATTTTATAGACGTTTCTTTAAGGGTTTTATGGTGTTCAGGTCATGTGGTATTTAATTCCTTGAAATGTCTCTATTGCTATTTTTAATCTGATGCCTGATGAAGCCTTTGGCAAAGGTTTTGTAGCTAGAGAGTATCAGATAGATTCAATAATTATTATACTTTAACAGAGCTTCGTGGTGTCAGTAATACTATATTTTACCTTGTTTCCAGTGAATTAGTTTACTATCCAGCTTTGTCTGCGTTGGCAGTACTTTTTGTCCTGTCACTACATCTGACCCAGATATTGCAGGAGCTCTGTCACAAACACTACACCTACAAGTTTACTGAGACATTTGCCATTCTTTCATAGCCTCTGGTTACTACATCTGACCCTGGTATTGCAGGAGCTCTGTCACAGAGCCCTACACGTACAAGTTTACTGAAACCTTTGTCATTCTCTTATAGGATGCAGTTGCTAAATCTGACCCCTGTATTGCAGGAGAGCTGTTACAATGCCCTACACCTACAAGTTTACCGAGACCTTCATTTTTCTTCCATAGCCTGTGGTCACTACATCTGACCTCGATATTGGATGAGCTTAGTCCCAAAGCCCTACACCTACAAGTTTACTGAGACTTTTGCCACAATTTATTAGCCTGTGGTCACTACATCTGACCCTAATTTTGCAGGTGCTCTGTCACTAAGCCCTAAACCTACAAATTTACTAAGACCTTTGCATTCTTTCATAGCCTGCAGTCTGACTCTGAATTTGCAGGAGCTCTGTCATAAAGCCCTACAACAAGTTTATTAAGTCTTTTGTCAGTTTTTCATAGCCTCTAGTTACTACATCTGATGACAATATTGCAGGAGCTCTGTCCCAAAGCCCTAAATATACAAGTTTTCTGAGACCTTTGTCATTGCTTCATAGCCTGCGGTCACTACACCTACAAGTTTACTGAGACCTTTGTGATTTTTTTTGCCTGCGGTCAGATGTGACTAAGATATTGCAAGAGCACTGTTTCAAAGCCCTACACCTACAAGTTTACTGAGACCTTTGCCATTGTTTTTAGCTTGCAGTCACTACATCTGATCCCAATATTGGAGGAGGTCTGTCACAAAGCCCTATACCTACAACTTTAATGATACCTCTGTCATTGTTTCATAGTCTGTGGTCACTACATCTGATCCTGAGAATGCAGGAGCTTTGTCACAATGCCCTACACCTACAAGTTTACTGAGGCTTTCCTTCGTCATTGTTTCATAGCTTGTGGTAATGACACATGGCCCCAATATGGCAGGAGCTTTGTATAAAAGCCCTACACCTACAAGTTTACTGAGACCTTTGTCATTGTATCATAGCCTGCAGTCAATTATATCTGACCCTGCTATTGCAGGAGCTCTGTCACAAAACCCTACATTCACAACTTTACTGAGACTTTGGTCATTGTTTTATAGACTGTGGTCAGTACATCTGACCCAGACATTGGAGGAGGTCTGTCAAAATCCGTAGACCTACAAGCTTACTGAGACTTTTGTCATTGTTTTGTAGCTTGTGTTCAGATGTGACTCTAATATGTCAGGAGCTCTGTCACAAAGCACTACACCTACAATTTTGCTAAGACTGTTATTGTTTCATAGTCTGCAGTCACTACATGTCACCCTGATATTGCAGGAGCTCTGTCAAAACCCCCTACACCTACAAGTTCACTGAAACCTTTGTCATTGTTTCATAGCCTGCAGTGACTACATCCCACTCCGATACTGCAGGAGCTCTGTTACAAAACCTTACACCTACAAGTTTACTGAGACTTTTGTCACAGTTTCGTAGCCTGCAGTCACTACATCTGACTACGATATTGCACTAGCTCTGTTAAAAAGCCTTACACTTACACGTTTACTGAGACCTTTGTTATTCTTTCATAGCCTGTGGTAACTTCACACTCAGATACTGCAGGAGCTCTGTCACAAAGAACTACACCTACAAGTTTACTGAGACATTTGTCATTCTCTCATAGCCTGTGGTCATTACATCTGACATCAAGATTGCAGGATCTCTGTCAGAAAGCCCTACACCTACAGGTTTACTGAGACCTGTGTCATTTTTCATGGCCTGAGGTAATGACATCTGACCCTGATACTGCAGAAGCTCTGTCACAAAGCCCTACCCTTACAGGTTTACCAAGACTTTTGTCATTTTTTCATAACAGGTGGTCACTACATCTGACTCATATATTGCAAGATATGTGTTACAAAGCCCTAAACCTACAAGTTTATTGAGACTTTTGTCATTGTTTGGTAAGCCAGTGGTCACTACATCTGACCATGATATTGCAAGAGCTCTGTCACAAATCCCTAAACATACAAGTTTACTGAGACGTTTGACATTCTTTCATAGTCTGTGGACACTACATCTGACCAAGATATTGGAGGAGCTCTGTCACAAAGCCTTACACCTATAGGTTTACCTAGACCTCTGTCATTCTTTTATAGCACGTGATCACATCTGACCACAATACTGCTTGAGAGCTGTCACAAGCTCTAAACCTACAAGTTTGAGACATTTGACATTATTTCCTAGCCTTCAGTCACTAGATCTGACTCTGATATTGTACAAGCTTTCTTTGTCATTGTTTTGTAGCCTGCAGTCACTATTTCTGTCCCCACTATTGCAAGAGCTCTGTCACAAAGCCCTATACCAGACGTTTATGGAGACCTTTGTCATTGTTTAGTACTTTGCATTCACAAGTGACACTGATATTGTAGGAGCTCTGTCACAAAGCCCTACATCTTCAAGTATACTGTGACAGAGCTCCTACACCAGAAGTTTATGGAGACCTCTGTCATTGTTTAGTACCCTGCATTCACATCTGACACTGATATTGTAGGAGCTCTGTCACAAAGCTCTACATCTTCAAGTATACTGAGACTTTTGTCATTGTGTCGAAGCCTACTGGCACTACATCTTATAGTGATAATGCAGGAGCTCTGTCACAAAGCCCTACACCTACAAGTTTACTGAGACATATGTCATTTTTTCATAGCATGCAGTCACTACATCTGACCCCAATATTGGAGGAGCTCTGTCACAAAGCCCTACATGTACAAATTTACTGAGACTTTGGTCATTGTTTCATAGCCTGTGTTCACATCTGACCCTGATACTGCAGGAGTTCTGTCACAAAGCCCTATAGCTACAAGTTACTGAGACTTTTGTCATTGTTTCATAGGCTGCAATCACTACATCTGACCCTGATATTGCAGGAACTCTTGTCAGAATGCCCATCACCCACAAGGTAACTGAGATTTTTGTTATTGTTTCATAGCCTGTGGTCACTACATAGGACCATGATATTGCAGGAGCTCTGTCACAAAGCACTACACATACAAATTTGCTAAGACCGTTGTCATTGTTTCACAGTCTGTGGTCACTACGTCACCCTGATATTGCAGGAGCTCTGCCAAAAAGCCCTACATCTACAAGTTCACTGAAATCTTTGTCATTGTTTCATAGCTTGTGGTCACTACATCCCACCCCGATACTGCAGGAGCTCTGTAACAAAGCCCTACACCTACAAGTTTGCTAAGACTTTTGTCATTGTTTCTTATCCTGGGGTCAATACATCTGACCATGATATTGCAGGAGCTCTGTTACAAAGCACCACACATGCAAGCTTCCTAAGACATTTGTCATTCTCTCATAGCCTGTGGTCACTACATCTGACCCCAATATTGCAGGAGCTCTGTTAGAAAGCCCTACACCTACAAGTTCACTGAGACCTTTGTCATTGTTTCTTAGCCTATGGTCATTATATCTGACCTTGATATTGCAGGAGCTGTGTCACAAATCCCTACACCTACAAGTTTGAGACTTTTGTCATTGTTTTGTAGCCTGCAGTCACATACGTCTGACCATATTGCAGGAGCTCTGTCATAAAGCCTTACACCTACAAGTTTACTGAGACCTTTGTTATTGTTTCATATCTTGTGGTCAGATGTGACACTGACATTGCAGGAGCTCTGTCAAGTTTACGGTGACCTTTGTCATTGTTTATAGCCTGAAGTCACTACATCTGACCCTAAGATTGCAGGAGCTGTGTCAGAAAACCTACACCTACAAGTTTACTAAGACCTTTGTCATTGTTTTAAATCCTGCAGACAGTACATCTGACCCCAGTATTGCAGGAGCTTTGTCAGAAAGCCCCACACCTGCAGGTTTACTGAGACCTGTGTCACTGTTTCATGGCCTGAGGTAATTACATCTGACCCCGATATTGCAGGAGCTCTGCCACAAAGCCCTACACCTACAAGTTTTCTAAGAATTTTGTCATTATTTATAGCCTGTGGTCACTACATCTGACCTAGATATTGCAGGATCTGTGTTACAAAGGCCTACACCTACAAGTATATTGAGACTTTTGTCATTGTTTGGTAGCTAGTGGTCACTACATCTGACCACAATATTTGAGGAGCTCTGTCACAAATCCCTAAACATACATGTTCACTGAGACATTTATCATTCTTTCATAGACTGTGGTCACTACATCTGACCAAGATATTGGAGGAGCTCTGTCACAAAGCCCTACACCTACAAGTTTACCTAGACCTTTGTCATTCTTTTATAGCCTGCGGTCACATCTGACTCCGATATTGATGGAGCTCTTTCACAAGCACTACACATACAGGTTTATTGAGACATTTGTCATCATTTCCTAGAGTTCAGTCAATACATCTGACTCCGATACTGCATGAACTTTCTTTGCCATTGTTTCATAACAAGTGGTCACTATTTCTGACCCCAATATTGGAAGAGCTCTGTAACAAAGCCCTACACCAGAAGTTTATGGAGACCTTTGTCATTTAGTACCCTGCGTTCACATCTGACACTAATATTGTAGGATCTCTGTCACAAAGGCTTACGCCTACAAGTTTATTGAGACCTTTGTCATTCTTTCATAGCTTGCAGTTACATCTCACTCCCACATTGCAGGAGCTCTATTACAGAGACCTACACATAAAGGTTTACTGAGACATTTGTCATTCTTTCATAGCTTGAGGTCACTACATCTGACCCTGATATTGCAGGAGCTCTGTTACAAAGCCCTACACCTACATGTTTACAAACACATTTGTCATTCTTTCACAGCCTCCGGTCACTTACATCTGACCCTGATATTGCAAGAGTTCTGTCACAAAGCCCTACACCTACAAGTTTACTGAGACTTTTGTCATTCTTTCATAGCCTGCAGTCACTATGTCTGACCCCAATATTGCAGGAGCTCTGTTGCAAAACCCTACATCTGCAACTTTACTGAGAGTTTGGTCATTGTTTCAGCGCCTGTGGTCACATCTGACCCCGAATTTGCAGAAGCTCTGTTAGAAAGCCCTATACATGCATGTTACTGAGACTTTTGTCATTGTTTCATAGCCTAGGGTCACTACATCTAAACTTTATATTGCAGGAGCTCTATCACAAAGCCCTACACTTACAAGTTTACTGAGACTTTTGTCATTGTTTCTTAGCCCGAGGTCTCTACATCTAACTGTGATATTGCAGGAGCTCTGTCACAAAGCTATACATCAACAAATTTACTGAGATCTTTGTCATTCTTTCATAGCCTGCGGTCACTACATCTGAGTCCGATATTGCCAGAACTCTGTTACAATACTCTACACCTACAAGTTTACCGAGATCTTTGTCATTCTTTCATAGCCTGTGGTCACTACATCTGACCCCGATTTTGCAGGAGCTCTGTCACAAAGCCCTAAAACTACAAGTTTGGTAAGACTTTTGTCATTCTTTCATAGCCTGTGATCACTATATCTGACCACAATGTTACAAAGCCCTAAATCTATAAGTTTACTGAGACCTTTGTCATAGTTTTGTAGCCTGTGGACACTACATCTGATCCTGATATTGCAGGAGCTCTGTCACAAAGCCCTACACCTACAACTTTAATGAGACCTTTGTCACTGTTTCTTAGTCTGCTTTCACTACATCTGTTCCTGATAATGCAGGAGCTTTGTCACAGAACCCTACACCTACAAGTTTACTGAGACGTTCCTTTGTCATTGTTTCATAGGCTGAAGGTAATGGCATCTGACCCAAATATTGTAGGAACTTTGTCAGAAAGTTCTACACCTACAAGTATACAGAGACCTTTATCATTGTTTCATAATCTGTGGGCACTACATCTGACCCCAATATTGCAGGAGCTCTGTCACAAAGCCCTACATCTACAACTTTGCTGAGACTTTGGTCATTGTTTTATAGCCTGTGGTCACATTTGATCCCAAGATTGCAGGAGCTCTGTCACAAAATCCTATACCTACAAGTTACTGAGACTTTTGTCATTCTTTTATAGGCTGTGATCAATAATCTGATGTCAATATGGCAGGAGCGCTGTCACAAAGCCCTTCACCAACAAGGTTACTGAGGGTTTTGTCATTGTTTCTTAGCCTGTGGCCACCACATATGACTCTGACATTGCAGGAGCTCTGTCACAAAGCCCTACATCTGCAAGATTACTGAACGTTTTGTCACTGTTTCAGAGGCTGTTTTCACTACATCTTACCCCAATATTGCAGGAGCTCTGTCACAAATCTCTATGCCTACAAGTTTACTGAGATGTTTGTTACTCTTTCATAGCCTGGGGTCATATCTGACGCCAATATTGCAGCAGCTGTGTCAAAAGCCCTACACCTATAAGTTTACTGAGACTGTTGCAATTCTTTCATAGCTTGTGGTCAGATGTGACTCTGATATTGCAGGAGCTCTGTCACAAAGCACTATACCTACAAGTTTACTAAGACAGTTGGTCATTGTTTCATAGCCTGTGGTCACAACATCCCACCCAGATATTGCTGGAGGTTTGTCACAAAGCCCTACACCTACTAGTTTACTGAGACTTTTGTCATTGTTTCATAGCCTGCAGTCATTACATCTGACAACAGTATTGTAGGACCTCTGTCACAAAGCCCTACGCCTGGAAGGTTACACAGAGTTTTGTCATTGTTTCACAGCCTGCAGTCACCACATCTAATACTGATATTGCTGGAGCTCTGTCACAAAGCTCTACACCTAGAAGTTTACTGAGACCTTTTTCATTGTTTCATAGCCTGTGATCACTACATTTGACTGTGATATTGCAGGAGCTCTGTCACAAAGCCTTACACCTACTAGTTTACTGAGACCTTTGTCATTGTTTCATAATCTGTGGTCACTATATCTGACCCCAATATTGCAGGAGCTCTGTCATAAAGCCCTACATCTACAACTTTGCTGAGACTTTGATCATTGTTTCATTGCCTGTGATCACTACATTTGATCCTGAGGTTGCAAGAGTTTTGTCACAAAACCTTATACCTACAAGTTACTGAGACTTTTGTCATTCTTTCATAGGCTGTGGTCACTACATCTGATGCCGATATTGCAGGAGCTCTGTCACAAAGCCTTAAATGTACAAGTTTACTGAAACCTTTGTCAGTCTTACATAGCCTGTTTTCACTACATCTGACCAAGGATTGCAGGAACTCTGTCACAAGCCCTGCACCTACAAGTTTGCTGAGACCTTTGTCATAGTTTTGTAGCATGTGGTCACTACATCTGACCCTGATATATTGCAGGAGCTCTGTCACAAAGCCCTACACCTCACTTTAATGAGAACTTTGTTGCTGTTTTATAGTCTGTGGTCACTACATCTGTTCCTGATAATGCAGGGGCTTTGTCACAGAGCCCTACACCTACAAGATTACTGAGATCTTCCTTTGTCATTGTTTCATAGCCTGCAATAATGACATCTGACCCCAATATTGTAGGAACTTTGTTACAAAGTCCTACACCTACAAGTTTTCTGAGACATTTGTCATTATTTTGTAGCCTGCGGTCAGTATATCTGACCCCAATATTGCAGGAACTCTGTCACAAAGACCTACATCTAGAAGTTTACTGAGACATTTTTCATTGTTTCATAGCCTGTGGTCACTACACCTGACCGTGATACTGCAGGAGCTTTGTCAGAAAGCCCTACACCTACAAGTTTACTGAGACCTTTGTCATTGTTTCATAGTCTGCAGTCACTATATCTGACCCCAGTATTGCAGGAGCTGTGTCACAAAGCCCTACATTGACAACTTTACTGAGACTTTAGTCATTGTTTCATAGCTTGCAGTCACTACATTTGATCCCAATATTGCAGGAGCTCTGTCATAAAGCCCTTGACCGATAAGGATACTGAGGGTTTTTTCATCGTTTCATAGCCTGTGGTCACTACATCTGACCCCAATATTGCAGCAGCAGTGTCAAAAGCCCTACACCTATAAGTTTACTGAGACTGTTGTCATTCTTTCATAGCTTGTGGTCAGATGTGACTCTGAATATTGCAGGAGCTCTGTCACAAAGCACTATACCTACAAGTTTACTAAGACTGTTGTCATTGTTACATAGCCTGCAGTCACTACATCCCATTCAGATATTGCTGGAGGTTTGTGACAAAGTTCTGCACCTACAAGTTGATGAGACTTTTGTTACTGTTTCATAGCCTGCAGTCATTACACTTGACACCAGTATTGCAGGACCTCTGTCATAAAGTCCTACACCTGCAAGGTTACTGAGAGTGTTGCCACTGTTTTGTAGCCTGTGGTCACTACATCTGACCCTATTATTGGAGCTCTGTCACAAAGCCCTATAGGTACAAGTTGAGACCTTTGTTATTGTTTCATAGTCTGGGGTCAGTATATCGAACCTTTATATTGCAGAAGCCCTTTCACAAAGCCCTACACCTACAAGTTTACTAAGACTTTTGCCATTCTTTAGTAGCCTGTGGTCACTGCAGCTGACACAGACATTGCAGGACCTTGGTCACAGAGCCCTACACTTATAAGTTTATGGAGACCTTTGTTATTTCGTTATAGCATGCAGTCACTACATTTGACCCCAGTATTGCAGAAGCTCTGTTACAATACCCTACAACTACATGTTTAGTAAGAGTTTTGCCATTCTTTCATAGCCTGTGGTCACTATATCTGACGAAAATACTGGAGGAGCTTAGTCACAAAGCCCTACACCTACAGGTTTACTGAGAACTTTGTCATTCCTTCATAGCCTGCTGTCACATCTCACACCAGTATTGCAGGATCTCTGTCACAAGGACCTAGATCTAGAAGTTTACTGAGACCTTTGTCATTCTTTCATAGCCTGCGGTCACTACATCTGACTCTAATATTGCTGGAGTTCTGTCATAAGCCCTACACCTACACGTTTACTGAAACTTTTGTCATTGTTTCATAGCCTGTGGTCACATCTGTCTCCGATATTGCAGGAGCTCTGTCACAAAGCCTTACACCTACAAGTTTACTGAGACCTTTGTCATTGTTTTGTAGCCTGTGGTCAGTATATCTGACCCCAATATTGCAGGAGCTCTGTCGCAAAGCTCTACATCTACAACTTTACTAAGGCTTTGGTCATGGTTTCATAGCCAGTGGTCACATCTGACCCCGATATTGTAGGTGCTTTGTCACAAAGCCCTATGCCTACAAGTTACTGAGACTTTTGTCATTGTTCCATAGGCTGTGGTCACTACATCTGACCCCAATATTGCAGGAGCTCTGTCACAAAGACCTTCACCGACAAGGTTACTGAGGGTTTTGTCATTGTTTCCTAGCCTGCAGTTACTACATATGGCCCTGACATTGCAGGAGCTCTGTAACAAAGCCCTACATCTACAAGGTTACTGAGACTTTTGTCATTGTTTCATAGGCTGCTTTCACTACGTCTGACCCCAATATTGCAAGAGCTCTGTCACAAAGCCCATCACCAACAAGGTTACTGTGGGTTTTGTCATTGTTTCATAGCCTGCAGTTACTACATATGACCCTGCCATTGCAGGAGCTCTGTCACAAAGTCCTATATCTACAAAGTTACTGAGATTTTTGTCATTATTTCATAGTCTGTGGTCACTACATGTCACCCTGATACTGCAGGAGCTCTGTATAAAAGCCCTACACCTACAAGTTCACTGAAACCTTTCTCATTGTTTCATTGCCTGCGGTCACTACATCTTACCCCAATATTGCAGGATCTCTGACACAAAGCCCTACACATACAAGTTACTGAGACCTTTGTCATTGTTTCATAGCCTGCAGTCACTTATATCTGACCCTGATTTTGCAGGAGCTCTGTCACAAAGCCCTACACCTACAGGTTTACTGAGATGTATGTCATTCTTTCATAGCCTGCAGTCACTACATCTGACCCCAATATTGCAAGTGATCTGTCAGAAGCTCTACACCTATGAGTTTACTGAGACATTTGTCATTGTTTCATTGCCTGTGGTCACTACATCTTACCCCAATATTGCAGGATCTCTGACACAAAGCCCTACACATACAAGTTACTGAGACCTTTGTCATTGTTTCATAGCCTGCAGTCACTTATATCTGACTCTGATATTGCAGGAGCTCTGTCACAAAGCCATACACCTACAAGTTTACTGAGATGTATGTCATTCTTTCATAGGCTGCAGTCACTACATCTGACCCCAATATTGCAAGCGATCTGTCAGAAGCTCTACACCTATGAGTTTACTGAGACATTTGTCATTGTTTCACAGCCTGCAGTCACTATATCTGACCCCAATATTGGAGGAGCTGTGTCACAAAGCCCTACAGCTACAACTTTACTAAGACTAAGGTCATTGTTTCGGGTCTATATCACCACATCGAATGGTGACAAGTTTGAATGCCCTTTGTTCGAACCGAAATGTCCGGAAACCCTAAACAGAGAATTCACAGAACAGTGATTTTTTTTCCCAGGGAAAAAAAATCGCTGCTCTGTGAAAAAAAAAATCACAACTTTAAAACAAACTAAAGTGGGGGGCTTTACCTCCCACACCGCCCACACCCTCCCCTACTCAAATATATCAACTCTGAGATTGCACTACAGTGGAGGAAATAGCATAGCCCCAAAGACGGCCCACCGATTTTTTTCCCTGGGAAAAAAAAATCAATGTTCTGTAACTTCGCGGTTTAGAGCATTTGGACTTTTTGGTTCGAACAAAGGGCATTTGAACTTATCACCATTCGATGTGGTGATATAGACCCCATTGTTTCATAGCCTGTGTTCACATATGACCCCGATATTGCAGGAGCTCTGTCTCAAAGCTCATCACCTCCAAGGCTACTGACAGTTTTGTCATTGTTTCATAGCCTGCGGTCACTACATATGGCTCTGATATTGCAGGATCTCTGACACAAAGCCCTACACCTACAAGTTTACTGAGAGCTTTGTCATTATTTCACAGCCTGCTATCACTTCTCACTTCAATATTATAGGAGGTCTGTCACAAGGACCTACATCTAGAAGTTTACTGATAGCTTTGCCATTCTTTCATAGCCTGCAGTCACTGCATCTGTCCTCAATATTGCAGGAGCTCTCTCACAAAGCCTTAGATCTACAAGTTTACTGAGACCTTTGTCATTGTGTTTTTGCCTGAAGTCAGATGTGACCCTAATAATGCAGGAACTCTGTCACAAAACCCTACATCTACAAGTTTACTGAGTCCTTTGCCATTGTTTCATAGCCTGCAGTCGGTACATCTGACCCAGAGATTGCAGGAGGTCTGTCACAAAGCCCTACACCTACAACGTTAATGAGACCTTTGTCATTGTTTCATAGTCTGTGGTCACTACATCTGATCATGATAATGCAGGAGCTTTGTCACAAAGCTGTACGCCTACAAGTTTATTGAGACATTTGTCAATGTTTTGTAGCCTGCAGTCATGTCATCTGACCACGATATTGTAGGAATTGTCAAAAAGAGCTAAACCTAAAAGTTTACTGAGACTTTTTTCATTGTTTCATAGCCTGCGGTCACATCTGATCACGATATTGCAGGAGCTTTGTCACAAAGCCCTACATCTATAACTTTACTGAGACCTTCCTTTGTCATTATTTCATAGCCTGTGGTAATGGCATCTCACCCCTATATTGCAGGAGCTCTGTCACAAAGCCCTACATCTACAACTTTATTGAGACTTTGGCCATTATTTCCTAGCCTGCAGTGACTACATCTGATTACAGGAGCTGTGTCACAAAGCTGTATACCGACAAGTTACTGAGGTTTTCGTTATTCTTTCATAGGCTGTGGTCACTACACCTGACCCCTATATGGCAGGAGTTCTGTCACAAAGCCCTTCAGCAACAAGGTTACTGAGGGTTTTGTCATTGTTTCATAGCCTGCGGTCACTACATATGACCCTGACATTGCACGAGATCTGTCACAAAGCCCTACATCTACATGGTAACTGAAAGTTTTGTCATTGTTTCATAGGCTGCTTTCACTACATCTGACTGCATTATGTCAGGAGGTCTGTCACAAATCCCTACACCTGCAAGTTTACTGAGATCTTTGTCACATAGCCTGGGTTCACTACCTCTGACCCTGATATTGCAGCAGCTGTGTCAAACACCTATAGGTTTGCTGAGACCATTATCATTCTTTCATTAGCTTGTGGTCAGATATGACTCTGATATTGCAGGAGCTCTGTCACAAAGCACTACACCTACAAGTTTACTAAGACTGTTGTTCCTGTTTCACAGCTTGTGGTCACTACATCCCACTCAGATATTGCTAGAGGTTTGTTAGAAAGCACTACACCTACAAGTTGCCGAGACTTTTAGCATTGTTTCATATTTTGCAGTCATTACATCTGACACCAGTATTGCAGGACCTCTGTCACAAAGCCGTACATCTGCAAGGTTACTGACAGTTTTGTCATTGTTTTGCAGCCTGGGGTCACTGCATCTGACCCCGATATTGCTGGAGCTCAGTCACAAAGCCCTACAGCTACAAGTTGAGATGTTTGTCTTTGTTTTGTAGCTTGGGGTCACTACATCTAACCTTTACATTGCAGGAGCTTTGTCACAAAGCCCTAGACCTACAAATTTACTGAGACCTTTGTCATTCTTTCATAGCCTGTGGTCACTACATCTGACCCAGGCATTGCAGGAGCTATGTCACAAAGCACTACACCTGCAAGTTTACTGAGACATTTGCTATTCTTTCATAGCCTTCGGTCACTACATCTGAACCCAATATTGCAGGAGCTCTGCTGGAAAACCCTACACCTACAAAATTACTAAGACTTTTGTAATTCTTTCATAGCCTGTGGCCACTATATCTGACCAAGATACTGGAGGAGCTCAGTCACAAAGACCTACACCTATATGTTTGCTGAGAACTTTGTCATTCTTTCACAGCCTGCTGACTCATCTCACTTCAATATTATCTCTGTCACAAAGACCTAGATCTAGAAGTTTACTGAGACCTTTGTCATTCTTTCCTAGCCTGCGGTCACTATATCTGAGCCCGATATTGCTGAAGCTCTGTCACAAGCCCTACACCTACAAGTTTACTGAGACTTTTGTCATTGTTTTATAGCTTGCAGTCACTACATCTGTCCTTGATATTACAGGAACTCTGTCACAAAGCCTTACATCTACAAGTTTACTGAAACCTTTGTCATTGTTTTTTAGCCTGCGGTCAGATGTGACCCTGATATTGCAGGCACTCTGTCATAAAGCCCTACACCTACAACGTTTATGAGACCTTTGTCATTGTTTCATAGTCTGCAGTCACTACGTCTGATCCTGAAAATGCAGCAGCAGCTTTGTCACAAAGCCCTACACCTACAAGTTTAGTGAGACCTTTTGTCATTGTTTCATAATCTGTGGTAATGACATCTGACCTTGATATTGTAGGAACTTTGTCACAAAGTTCTACACCTACAAGTTTACTGAGAACTTTGTCATTGTTTTGTATCCTGCTGTCAATATATCTGATCCCAATATTACAGGAGCTCTGTCACAAAGCCCTACACCTACAAGTTTATTGAGACATTTTCATTGTTTCATAGCCTACGGTCTATACATCTAACCGTGATATTGCAGGCGTTTTGTCACAAAGCCCTACACCTACAAGTTTGCTGAGATGTTCCTTTGTCATTGTTTTATAGCCTGCAGTAACGGCATCTAACCCCAATATTGCACGAGCTCTGTCACAAAGCCCTACAGCTACAAGTTTACTGAGACATTTGTCATTGTTTCATAGCCTGCGGTCGCTACATCTGACCCCAGTATTGCAGGAGCTCTGTCACAAAGCCCTACATCTACAACTTTCCTGAGACTTCGGTCATTGTTTTATAGCAAGCGGTCACTACATCTGACCTCGATATTGTAGGAGCTCTGTCACAAAGCCCTATACCTACAAGTTTACTGAGACCTCTGTCATTCTTTTATAGCCTGCAGTCATTACATCTGACCCCGATATTGCAGGAGCTCTCTCACAAAGCCAAGGTTACTAAGACGTTTCTCATTTTTTCACAGCCTGTGGTCACTACATCTGCCCAAGATATTGTAGCATCCATGTTACAAACTCCTACACTTACAAGTTTACTGACACCTTTGTCATTCTTTCATAGCCTGTGGTCACATCACACACTGATATTGCAGGAGCTGTGTCACAAAGACCTGCACCTACAACTTTACTGAGACATTTGTCGTTCTTTCATAGCCTGTGGTCACTACGTCCGACCCCAATATTGCAGGAGCTCTGTTAGAAAAGCCCTACATCTACAGGTTTACTGAGACCATTCTCATTGTTACATAGCCTGTGGTCACTACATCTGACCCCAGTATTGAAGGAGCTCTGTCTCAAATCCCTATGTCTACAAGTTTACTAAGACTTTATCATGGCTTTGTGGCCACCGGTCACTACGTCTGACCCCGATATTGCAGGAGCTCTGTCAGAAAGCCTTACACCTACAAGTTTACTGAGACCTTTGTCATTGTTTCATAGCCTGCGGTAAGATGTGACACCAATAATGCAGGAGTTATATCACGAAGCCCTACACCTACAAGTTTACATAGACCTTTGTCATTGTTCATAGCCTGCAGTCACTACATCTTTCCCCAAGATTACAGGAGCTCTGTGAGAAAGCCCTACACCTACAAGTTTACTGTGACCTGTTTCATGGCCTGCAGTAACTAAATGTGACCCCAATATTGCAGGAGCTCTGTCACAAACCCCGACATCTACAAGTTCACTAAGACTTTTTTCATTCTTTATAGCTATGGTCACTACATCTGACTCTGATATTGCAGATCCGGGTCACAAAGCTCTGCACCTGAAGTTTACAGAGACCTTTGCCATTGTTTAGTAGCCTGTGTTCACTACATCTGACACTGATATTGCAGGAGCTCTGTCACAAAGCCCAACACCTTCAAGTATACTGAGACTTTTGTCATAGTGTCAAAGCCTACGATCATTACATCTGACCGTGATATTGTTGGAGCTCTGTTACAAAGCCCAACACCTACAGGTTTACTGAGATTTTTGTCATTGTTTTGTAGCCAGTGGTCACTACATCTGACCATGATACTGCAGGAGCATTGTCACAAATCCCTAAACATACAAGTTTACTGAGACCTTTGTCATTCTTTCATAGCCTGTGTTCACTACATCTGACCAAGATATTGAAGGACCTCTGTCACAAAGCCCTACACCTATATGTTTACTGAGACCTTTGTCATTCTTTCATAGCCTGCTGTTACATCTAACTGTGATACTGCAGGAGCTCTGCCACAAAGACCTACAGCTACAAGTCTACTGAAGACCTTTGTCATTGTTTCCTAGCTTGCAGTCACTAAATCTAACCCCGATTTTGCTGGAGCTCTGTCACAAGCCCTACACCTACCAGTTTATTGAGGCATTTGTCACAGCTTCCTGGCCTCTCATTACTACATCTGACCCAGATATTGCAGATTGCTCTGTCACGAATTCCTACACTTACAAGATTACTGAAACGTTTGTCATTGTTTTGTAGCCTGCGGTCAGATGTGACACCGATATTGCAGGACCTCTGACACAAAGCCCTACATCTACTCTACAAGTTTACTGACACCTTTGTCATTGTTCATAGCCTGTGGTCACTACACCTGTCCCCGACATTGCAGAAGCTCTGTCACTAAGCCTTACACCTACAAGTTACTGAGAGTTTTGTCATTGTTGCATAGTCAGCAGTCACTACATCTGATCCAGATATTACAGAAGCTCTGTCACAAAGCTCTATACCTACAAGTTTACTGAGACCTTAGCCTTTACTTTTGCTTTGTGACAAAAATATGGAACTTCCTTCCTTTAACTATCAAAAGTGCTACTAACTTGCACTCCTTCAAAACCTCTATAAACGAATAGTTCAACAAAGCTTGGATTTACTCCTGTATGAGCCCAGGCTAAGGTACTATTATATCTTTTTCTACCTCTACTCTCTCTATCCGCACTAATTTACTCTACTGTCCCTTCCTCTACGCATACTCCCCTGAGGTATACTTATACCATTTCCACATATATTCCTACAATCCCCTCTATTTCACCCTACCCTTCAATACTCATTCTCTCCTATGCTTTCACAAATATATTCTTTTACCATTTTTCATAATCTCTAGAAAATTAATAATTATGATGATAATCATCTATTATGTAAATAGCGCTGCATCTTCCTATTGTCAGGCTTTCCATATAACTTATGCTTGAACACTATGACTATGTCTTTTTTTCAAACACCTTAATTGAATTATCACTTGTGACATAGGCAAATTTACATTCATATAAAAGTAATCAAATATTTTAACATAAACATTATACTTCACATATAATGCTATATATCATATAACCTAAGCAATATTACATAAATTATTCAATTCATGCCTTTTTTAAACAAGAAACATCTTTATTAAACCATCACTTACTACATAGGCAATCATACATTTATATAAATGAAAACAAACCACACAGACACAGTCCTATTCACAAGCATTTTATATCACAAACCATACTGGCACACTCCCAGTTGTAAACATTATACATCACTTACAATCTATCCAATAATTCTCACTCAAACATGACATAGCTCATTTAAGTCCTGCAGCCTTTTAGACCTCATTCCTCCCTTGTATTCATTGTTCTCACAATTCCCATTTTTTCCTATGTAGTTTGCTCCTAGCCTTTTCTTTTATCAAAGAGGACCCCATCCACTTTATTTTTGTCTCTGATCCCTCATATATTCTCCTAATCAACCTTATCATTTTTTCAGGAAATGGAAATGCTTGCATTACCTTCTTCATAAAGTCCCAACGTACTCTGTCAGATGCTTTCTCTGCATCAAGACCCACCAACAACAATGGTATTTTCTAACATTCTGCTTCCCTCTGGATCATCAATGTTCTGTTAATGTTGTCAAATGTTTGCCTCCCCACCATATAACTACATTCATTTATTTATTTATATTATTTATTTATTCCAATTTGATAAACGGGGAGGTCCACTGGGCTCGGAGAGCCCGTTTTCAGTGAAGGCCCGGGGAGAAAAGCTCCAACAATACATACATACATGAATAATTACTAAGAAACTTTGCATTACTGACAAATAAACAGGTAGCATTCATAAAGAAACAAACAATCACAATTTTGTTTAGGTGTAAAAGACAGGCAAATGGCCTTGAGGCTAGATTTTACAGTATAGTTATATATACATAATACCAAATGAGCAAGGTTAGCTAGGTGAGAGGTTAACCAGGAGTAAAAGTGGAGGAGACCTTGAGAGGTATAGGGTGAAGAGTACAGTTGTATTTCCTGTTTGTGTAAAGGTGAGAATGAAGAAGAGTTTTAAAGTTTTCGAGGTTATCGCAGGTCCTAAGAGTGGAGGGAAGAGCATTCTATTTTTTGGCTAAGGTGAAGGAAAGCAGAAGTTGACCAGCTGGGCACTTGGGTTTGTGGATGGTGATTAGGTTTTGGTGGGTAGATCTAAGTGTTCTATGGGGAGTATATGGTTGTAGGATATTGGATAGTGCAGGGCACTTGGTAGGTTGGAATAGTAGTCTATAGGTAGTCGTGATTTGGAGAAAGTCAAGTTGGTTATGGAGTTCAAGCCTGTTTAATGAGTGAAGGGAGGAACAGTGATGAGAGAAAGATTTGGCTTTGGTAGCACATCTGGAGATTTTATTGTAACATATTAGTTTGACCTTTGCCACTCTTTTAGCCATTATAGACATGGACACTTTATAATCATGGTTTACTATTGAAATAGCCCTCTATAAACCTGGATCTGTTGGATTCTTACTCTCTTTAGGTATTACAGCTACCACTGCATTCTTCCAAGATGGTGGTACTTTCCTCCTGTTAAGATACTATAAAGTTAGCACTGCAGCTCTTTTTATAATAGTTCAGATTCCACATTAATGTGCTTGCCTTTGTGAAGTGAGCAGCATGGGATCGAATGGGTTTGCTGGAGATGCCTATGGGCTGGTCTAATTTGCTGTAATGTCACTGTTAGGAGTGGCGTGTGTGCTCTCCAAGGGAGAGCTGCAGTGCTAACCTTTCCATCCACAGAGCACAGAATACACAAGTCCGTTTTTTGTCTTTTTTTTGTTATGGTCATCTTAAACACAAAAATACTTCCTGAAAATATTGCTGTATTCAAAGGAAAATCACCAGAGTATTAATACCAGTGTTATCCTTTCAACAATTTCAACATCATCTGTGGAAGCCTTGG
Organism: Protopterus annectens; assembly: GCF_019279795.1. Taxonomy (NCBI): domain Eukaryota; kingdom Metazoa; phylum Chordata; order Ceratodontiformes; family Protopteridae; genus Protopterus; species Protopterus annectens. Next base: position 440,772,057 of record NC_056745.1, read on the forward strand.
ATGAGTTTTCTCAACATTTTATCTGATGAAGTCTCTTTGATTGTCTAAAATTGAGACAAAAGTGCTTATCTTGTTTCAACAATAAAGGATTTGGTTGCCTTAAGGAGAAGTGTTCGTGTTTTGCCTGCCTGCCTTCTACCTGTTTTTTTGGATTATTGGTTTCGTTTTTGCCTTGGTGTGGTTTATTCTCCACAAACACTCTGCTGCCTCCCACGTTTAGTACTTTGTCCTTCTGCCACAGTTTGGCAGAATCAACTCCTTCTGCTGGAAGGATTGCATCTTTACTATTAAAGGTCTAAGTTGCTTTCTTGCAACCAGGTTTGAAGTACACACACATGTGCCATGCCCTTTCAACTAACAACTCCTGCTGTGAATACCAGTCCAGTTGGTTATTTGTGCTTTCATAAAATTAATGCAGTCTGTTCCTTCTAGCTTCTCTGATATAGCTGAAAATCTCAGGTTTTCCCTACATGCTTTGTCCTCTAATTCTATCATTTTTTGAAACATCCCTTCCTGAGCAGTTTCATATTCAACCACCCTTTTCTTTATTTTGCCCTCTGATTTTTGCAGCTTTATCATGTTTAAAGCTTCCATTTTTTCCAGCCTTTTGTTGTTTGTGCTGATATACTCCATCAGTGTTTTGTTTATTTCAACCAGGTCTGTATGCAGTTGTCTTATATCTTCCTGTTGGTTACATTGTTACATTGCTTTTTTCTGAACAGCTGCAGTACTTTCCACAATTAGTGTTTCTTCCTCACTTTTTCTAGCTGATTTTTTCCAGGTCTTTTCTGTATTTCTTTATTCCTGGCATCAAGGCAGTGCTTACTAGCCAGTTACTGAAATTTACCCCTAAACACAATACTGGCTTTCTCTGCTGAGTTTCTGTTTTCACACTGGGAGAGCTAGAAATAAGCTGTGACTCAATGTGCAGCCATCTTGGAAGTCCCTGACTTTATTATGTCCATTGAGATTTAATTCTGACAAACTGTGTAATTTTTCAAATTTTGTGATTGAATGTTATGACTGTATTATGTCTGTTAAGTTCTCATTCTGACAAACTAATATGTTGTTTTCATATTTGTGTTTGAATGTTATGACTTAATATGTCTGTCTACTTTTTCATAGGTTCATAGGTGTGTACTAGGCTAATGGCCCTGGAGCCTTTGCAAGCCTAGCCCATATGATACCCCTGGCATCGTGCCACGTGACATTAGTTTCCAGTGCCTCTATCAAGTAATGCCACAGAGGTAATCCCCAGGGTGAATTTTCTATTTCCCATCCACTCATCAAGATTTCTCTTGAATAGGGATAGTGAGGTGCTCTGCTTGACAAGTATGGGAAGTTTATTCCAGAGCATGGGCAGTCTCTGGGTTAAGAACTTGTGCCTCCAGCATGTTTTGTTAATTGTGTTAATGAGGTTGATGTCTCTGCAGCGTGTGGTGCAGAGGGATTGGTATTTCTTTAGATGTTGCATATTTGACAGTGCTGGGTCAGACATGGCTTTGTAGTTCAAGCAGAGATCGCATCTAAACAGGCGATATGATACACAGAATAGCTGGAGTTTTCTGAGTCTGTCCGCATAGGGTATATGTTTAAGATCCTCTTTGTGAGGTACTTGTGGCCTCTCAAGTTGTTGTAGGTGTCTAGTGAGGTACCTGCCAAATGGGGCATTATATTCTATAATTGGTCTAATGAGGGAAGAGTAGAGAGAGAGAGAGAGAGAGATGATGACTTCCTTCTTCCTAGATGCAAAGCCCTTCGTAATGAGATGTGCCACATAGAAGGCTTTCCTGATCACAGTAGCAATGTGGTTGTCAAAGGAGAGTTTGTATTGTCCTGTGTTCCCAGATCTCTTATAATGCATTCAGTGTTCAGTGTACTACCGGTTGTGGTAATTCATGGGCACTGAGTTTTTTCCAAAGGGAATGACAATGCATTTTTTGGTATTGAGCTTAAGGCCATGGGTTCGACACCAGTCGTTGGTTTCAGTGAGGCCTTTTTGTAGAATGTCTACATCATGTGGGGAGTTAATAATGGCTCCCACCTTGCAATCATCTGTGAACTTGGTCAGTCAGAGTCCCTTTGTGTTGGGTTGGACTTCAGAGAAGTAGATGCTAAAACAGGAGAGGACCCAGGATCGATCCCTGTCAGACTCCACTCATGACTGGTCTGTAGTCTGACTTGGTGTCCGCTACTTTCACAGTGTGGGTTCTATCGCAGAGCCAGTTTGCAACCCACCTAGTGATACAGGGGTTAATGCCTAGTTTAGTGAGTCAATTTATAATTCCTGAGTGGGAAATGGTATCAAAGGGCTTGGCTAGATCGAGGTAGGCTGTATGAACTACCTTGCGTTCATCCACAGCTCTGGTGACTGACTCAAAGAAGTCTACCAAGTTGAGCAGGCATGATCTACCCTTTACAAAGCCAAACTGCATGGGGTCCAGTGTTTGGAGGTTCCCTATATCCTTATGTATAAGATCCATGATGATGCACTTCATAACCTTGCCTATCAGACCTATCAGGCTAATGAGGTGGTAGTACCCAGGGTCTGTAGTTGCTCCTCCTTTGTATAGTGGGATGACTGTAGCAGTGCACCATTTGGCAGGGACAAAGCATGAAGTAAGGCTATGATTGAACAGGGCACCAGGTGTGGTGCCAATTCACACTGTAATTTGTGCAGAACACAGCCAGGGATATTGTCAGGCCGCATGGATGTTGTATTCTTGGCCTTGGTCAGTGCAGTTTTAACCTGTGCAGCAGTAATACTGGGTACCTGGCATTCCTCCTGTATTGTGATTGGTCCTTTGGGGGGGAGAGGGGTAAAGTTGGCATTGAATCTGTCAGCCAGTATGTTGGCAATATCTGTTGGCTCAGTATAGGAGGCACCATTGTGCAGTAGCTCAGAGCAGATCTGGGTATTGCCATGTAAGTTATTAACATAACTATAGAAGGTCTTGTGGTTGTTTTTAGTATCTACTGCAATTCTATTTTCATAGCTAGCTTTAGAGGATTTGATGAGGGATCTCAACTTTTTGTTGAGGCTAACAAGGGAGTTTTTCCAGTCTTGGGATTTCATCTTTTTCTGCAACAGTTTCTTCCTTCTTTTGTAGAGTTTGTTTATGGCAGGGGACCACCAGATTGGCTTCCCTTTTTTGGAGGAGAGCATCTTGGTTCTGTTGGGTATGGCCAGTTCCATGCATTTGTGTATGTGTTCGTACGATGGTTTGGTGTACGATTCAGCAGTCATGCACCTATTCTCCATTTGCATGGGCATCATGAATTTAGCCACCTCTGTTTTTAGAAGCCCAAAGTTGGCTTTAGAGAAGTTTTTCAAGGTGGTTACCTTTGCTGGGGGTGTGGGTGAGATGTGGATTTCCATGGTGAATAGTTTGTGGTCAGACCTCTCAAGGGAGGAGCTGACTATTGATGTAGAGCAAACGGTCACCCGTGTTAGTAATAACCAGGTCAAGGATGTTGCTACCTCTGGTAGAGGTGAGAATGAGCTGATCCAGGGCATTGGAATTAATGGAAACGTTGGGCAAGTGTGTTGGTACATGAGTAGTTTTCCCAGTTAATGGAGGGGTAGTTGAAGTTGCCCAGTATGAGGGTGATGGGTTGGACCTTAATATTTTTCAGGGTGCATAGGAACGTGGAGTGAGAGTCTTGGGACATGGTAGGGGATCTATAACAGGCTACAATCTGAATCGCTGTCTTGCCCAGTGTTAGTTGTACCTGAAGTATCTCTGATGCATTATGTTGGGCTACTACTTCATTCTGTTAACCATATGTATCTGTATCTTTTCTCCCCAGGCCTCCTGTGAAATTGGGTACCTCATGACCCAGTTGAACTTTCCCAGTAAACAAATGCCAAATAAATAAATAATTACATAGCAGATGCCAAAAGAGGTTGTAGAAAGGAAATTCAAGGAGTTATGGGAAGTCAGTGTGCAGGATCCTGACAGCAACCCCCCAGCAAACATCTTAAACAATGTCTGGTGTATTTATATACCCCCCTGTAACATAAATACTATCCTCAGCTGTAATGCATCTAAACTCTTCTATGAGTTATAAACAGGGTACGGTTCTGGAGGACAATAGGTAGGTCATCATGATGCTACTTGGGCTAGAAATAACTCTGGAAAACACAGATTCATAATCCTGACTTTGCTAGCAGGGAAGGTCATGGAGACAATGAGAAAAGGAAGCTCACTTTCTGGAGAACAACTAACTGCAGGATGCATACCAGCACAGGTCTGTGTAAAACTGGCCATATCAGTCTGGCCTGATTCAGTTTGATGACTGAGTCCCACTGGAACTTGATAAAAGAATCCCTTTTAATGCTGCACGACATGACTTCCACCAATCCTCTGTTTCATTCCCTCTCAGGAGGCTGATAAGTAAATAAAGGGAGAAAAGATAACTAACAGGATAGTATAAGGGTGACTGGGGCAGGAGGCAAAGACAAATAATTAGGGAGATTCTATCAAAAGAAATAGAATCAGTTTCTGGGGTGACATCGAGTGGTGTTCCTGGAACTGATGCTTTTTGGCATCTTTGTATCCGACATCAAAGGAGACCCTGAGAATAGGGCCAACCTAACCTAACTTCAGATGATGTTAAGACAGAAAGGACAATGGAAGATGAAGTGCAAGTCTTTATAGAAACCAGAGAAAACTGACAGAGTGGCTGAGAAATGGAAATTAAAGTGTAATAAAGGGAAGTGTTAAGTATTTCACCTGGGTTTTACAGCTACCAAACTAATAATGGTCACCAAGGGCAAGGAGTAAGAAGATCGTACTGGAGCTGAATTTATTCTCACTTGGAGAAAGGCAACAAGGGGAGAGTCATGATGAGGGTGGAGAGGGCACTTGGGTGGTACATTAATGACACACACCTCATGGGGAAAGGTAGTGGTCGTGCTTCACATACTGAGTATAAAGTTTAACCTAGAAATTAAGTACTTCTTCTGGGATGCAGTAATAAATAGATTAAATCACTTAAGTGGGTGGTGAACTGGAAGAAAGTCCTACATGTAAGGCCTGGCATTGGTGGTGGACTAAAAGAAAAATTACAGGAGGAACAAAAGAAAGATAGTAATTACAGAAATACAGCAGGGTAGATAGTCAGTTTGTTATGTTCTGTTACCACAACTATATAATGTAATGTAAGCTTATGTTGTATGTCATTTCCAGGGTGACCTATTCCCGGAACTAATTTTCCAATTAAACATGCACAGAATAAATAGATGTCAATAATTTTGTAAAGGACAGCTTAATAAATGACTGCTGGGAAATACAGGGAGAAATGAGAAACCTTTAATTGTAACTCCCTTCTACTAGCTTCAGGAGGAAGTGTAAGCTTACTAAGTTACTTATGAATGCAATTTTATTTTCCTCCATTCTTTTAAAGTATTTAGTCATTCGTTAATGAAGAGTCTTTAGGAAATAAAACAATACGAGTTTACATGAACATTGACTCATAGGATTCCTACTGTCTGCACAAACAGATGGCAGCCACTGTGGCAACAACTACCGTACAACATAAAACTGAAATTATCAGTTTTATACTATATGGTTTGTTACTTATTATAATTTCTATTGAGCATCACTTGGCATTCTACAGATGACAAAGTTTATATGCCAGAAAGTTTTGCAATATTGCAGCTTCACAGGCTTGATTAGGTTGTCATCTGTAAAGCAAAAACAGATTGACATATCAAGAAGTGATGGTTAAGTGTGCCTTCTCACATTCTTCGACCAGAATAATGCCATTTGTGAATAACTCCTATAATAACGGTAAAAAGTACAGTTTTGTACCTACCATAAATGTAGATGTTCGAAGATCCACATTGCTGCAGTCCTTACATATGGGTAGTCCGCTGTCCTCGGTCGGCCCGAATACCAAAGTATTAGGCTGACGTCGGTCATGGGCGATCAGATCTGACATCAGAGCGTCAGGGTATAAAAGCGCATGACCGACGTCATATCCTCAGTCTTTTCTTGCCCCAGATGTCAGAAGGCCCTAAAAAGAAAGGCCACAGCCCAAAAAAAAAAAAAAACAGGATACCTCCCAAAAACATGCCCAATAACAACCATCACCCAAACCATATAACCATGCCAAACTACAGAGGGGAAGGAGGGAGGGTAAATTGGACTGCAGCAATGTGGATCTTCGAACATCTACATTTATGGTAGGTACAAAACTGTACTATGTTCTTCATCTCACATTGCTGCAGTCCTTACATATGGGTAGAATCCCAAAGCAGAGGTAAAGGGAGGATGGCAAAATCATAAAGCATTAGGGGCTGCTAAAATGCCCTGTAATATTGCAGTGGCAAATCCAGCCCTAGACTTAGAATAAAGAGGAAGGTGGTAATGTTTAGAAAAAGTATGTACTGAACTCCAAGTGGCTGCTTCCAAAATATCTTTTGTAGCTACCCCCCTTAGAAAGGCAGTAGAAGTGGCAGTAGCTCTAGTGGAATGAGGTCTGATTCCAGCCGGAATCTCCTTACCATGATGGGACTAGCAGAAAGAAATACAAAAACCAATCCATTTAGAAATAGTTTGTTTTGACACAGGTTTTCCCTGAGAACCCAAAGCAAAAGAAACAAACAACTGCTGAGACTGCCTGAACCCTTTGGTTCTGCTCAAATAATAACGCAACTGCCTGTGAATATCCAAAGTATGCAAAATCTTCTCCCCTTTATTTTGGGGGTTTGCATAAAAAGTAGGCAAATGAATAGTTTGGTTCAAGGCCACACTAGAAACTACTTTAGGCATAAAGGAAGGATTAGTACACAAAGATACCCTATCCTTATGAAAAATCAGGAAAGGTTCCACTGCCATAAGGGCCTGTAATTCAGAAACCCTTCTTGCAGAGGTAATGGCCAACAAAAAAGCAGTCTTCCATGATAAATACTTTAACTCGGCAGTAGCTGCAGGCTCAAAAGGTTGTAGAGTAAGTTTTTCCAACACAAAATTGAGATCCCAAGCAGGAGTAGGAGCTCTACGTGGGGTCTTATGTTCTTTGCCCTCTAAGAAACTGCTTAAACAAAGGATGAGAAAATAAAGGAGGGTCACAGTCATAGTGAGCAGAAATGGCTGCAGCATGAACCTTTATCGAGGAGAAAGACAAACCCTTGTCCAATAACTCAGTAAGATATTGAAGAGAAATACTTAAATCAGGCTTGGAAACATCAAAGTCCTTCGCTTTGCTCCAAATAAAAAATCTCCTCCATTTATCAGCGTAAACTTTCCTTGTACTAGGCCTTCTGGCCTCCAAAATAACATTCAAAACTTGTTGTGGAAGCTGAGACCCTCCAGGGTCTAAAACAGAATATGCCAGGCTGTTAGATGCAGAGACTGAATCTTGACATTGAGGAAGTGATTGTCCTCCTGAGACAAAAGATGCGGAATCAAAGGCAGAGGCCATGGAGGCTCCCGTACTAAACTCCTCAGTAGTGGGTACCATTGCTGTCGAGGCCAATCCGGCGCTATCAGAATCATGGATGGTCTGTCTTGTCTGGCCTTCAAGAGTACCTTGGGAATGAGAGGCAGAGGTGGAAAGGCATAGACATGAAGATTGCTCCAACTGAATGATAGAGCATCCACCTTCCAAGCTGTGGGATGAAACATTTTTGTGCAAAACTTTGGCAACTGGTAATTTAGTGGAGAAGTGAACAGATCTATGTCTGGAGTCCCCCATAACACTGTCAACTTTTGAAATACATGAGGATCCAGTTTCCATTTGTGAGGATCCACTATTTGTCTGCTCAACACATCTGCTAAGGAGTTCTGTGCTCCTGGTAGAAACCTTGCCTGAAGATTGAGGTGTAAACTGAGAGCAGTCTCCCACAAAATCATCGCTTGCCTGCAAAGAGGGTACGAATGGGTTCCCCCTTGCTTGTTGATGTACCACATGACAGTAGTGTTGTCTGTTTGAATCAACACCTGCCCTGGGAGAAGTAAATCCTTGAAAGCCATCAATGCAAATTGGACTGCTAACATCTCCTTCAAGTTGATATGCAAATGTTGAAGTCTGACAGGCCACGTGTCTTGCACCCATTTTCCATTGAGGTGTGCTCCCCAAGCCTTGTCTGAGGCATCTGTCGTTAGAATCTGACTCGCCTCTGGTCGGGTCACAGAGAGTCCTTGTTTAGGTGACATTCCTGAGCCCACCACAAAAATTCCTTCTGAATGCAAGGTATTATCTGAATGACAGTGTCTAGATCCTGGCAGTGTTGTGTCCATACATTTTTGAGATACCATTGAAGCTTCCTCATATGCAGTTTGGCATTGGGAAGCACCAGAATACAAGATGCCATGAACCCCAAGGCTTGAAGGACTGTCCTTGCAGTCAGCCTGGACTGTAGAGACATTTGATGGAAATAAAGAGAAAGGCTTCTTTGTTTGTCCGGGGTCAAAAAAGCCATCTGGGAAGCTGTATTCAGTCTCACACCCAGAAAGCACATGTCCTGAGAGGGTACTAGACTGGACTTTGTTTCGTTCACAGAATACCCTAGGCATCTTAACACTACCATCACATACTGTAGATGATGAAGAAGTTCGTCCTTGTCTTGTGCAATAATCAGGCAATCGTCCAAATAAGGATAAATCTGTATTCCTCTTAACCTGAAAAAGGCTATCACTGGAGCCAGAACCTTTGTGAACACTCTGGGCACAGTAGATAAGCCAAAGGGCAATGCAGAGAACTGATAATGTAAATTTCCAGCCAGCGTAGGTACCTCCTGCAACTGGGCCTGATAGGAACATGAAGATAAGCCTCTTTGAGATCCAGAGTTACCATCCAGTGATCTTTTCCCAGCAGAGGTAAAAGCTGTTGTAACGTCAGCATCTTGAACTTTGGAATGTCCAGATAAGTGTTGAGGATAGATAAATCCAAAATTGGTCTCCACGTGTTTCCTTTCTTTGGTACTAGAAACAGGCGAGAGTAAAATCCTAGGCCCACTTCTGACAGAGGAACTGGCTGTATAGCTCCTATTTGAAGAAGTATAGAAATCTGCTTGTGAGCCTCTATCCTTTGCCGAGGAGGAACGTCTGGCATGCCTTTGAAAGGAGGCAATGCCCCTGCCACGTCTAGATCTACCCCTAGACTGAGAATCAGAAGAAGGGTACGTCCACCCCTTAGTAGGCCAATTTCTACTAAACTTTGGAGGTTGCACCTGCAAAAAATCTTTAACAGTCTGCATAGACTTAGCCTTGTCTTCCATTTTCTTCAAAACCAACTCCACAGGGGAACCAAACAAAACTTCAGACTGTAAAGGGGCATCCAGAATTCTAGTTTTAACATGCTTGGACAAATTTTGATCCTTAAGCCAGGCGTGCCTACGAAGAACTGAACCAGTGGCAGCCACCCTAGAAGAGGCCTGTACAACATCAAAACCACACTGCAAAGAATGCTTACCCACCTGTTCAGAGACATGTACTAAATCCTGCAATTCTTTACACTCAATGCCCTCTGCCAAAGCATCCACTTTAGATTTTAGCTGAGAAAGGAGGAAATTCTGATACTTCAACATATGAAACTGGCAATTTAAAGCCCTCATTGCTAAAGTAGAAGAGGTATACACCTTCTTACCCCATCTATCCAAAGCTCTAGCTTCCTTATCTAGAGGAACCGGATTCTTAACAACAGAGGCTCTAACACCCTTAGGCCCCTGACTAATAGTTTCGGGTCCGCCCTAGGACTCTTATACAGATATTTATGAGCCTCAGGTACCCTGTAATACCTGTCCGGTTTAACTGGCGCAGGAGGCAAAGAATCTGGATTAAGGGAAGCCTCCGAGAAAACATCTTGAACAACATCCAAAACAGGAGGTATAGCCAAGGGTCTATGCTGTGGTAAAACAAGAATTCCTAAGCCTCTTCCGTGAATCAGAGAAATCCTGTCCTTCCCACTTAAAATGCTCCCTCATGGAATGCAGAGTTTCTGAAAAGAAAAATCCTCTGGAGGAGAAGCAGAAGGAGTGGAATCCTCTGCATCAGAATCCGAATAAGGGGGAAAATCTTGAATATCTTCAGCAGAAGACTCTGAGTCATCCGAGGCCTGATCCAAACTTTCCAACTCTGGCTCCACCCTGGGCCTCTTATCAGGAGGGGGCATAGAACCTCTAATTAAAGAAATCAAATCTTCTGCCATTTTAAGCATGTGCTTTTTAGGCACAGACCCTGAAGTACCTGGAGTGACACCAGAGGAAGGCAAAACAGACCTGCCCTTAGAAGAAGCCTTAGAAATAGTAGCAGAAGGCCTAACCACCTTAGGCATAGAAGGGAGAACAGTAACCTGAGAGGCCCCTTCAGCTTGACCTGACTCCTGTGAGGCCACATCCTGTAAAATCAAAGTTTCCCCCTGAGACTCAACAGAAACTTCAGCCGGATCCACCTGTTCCACTGTAGCTTCTACAGGACCGGCGTCCGAAACGGACGAATCATCCTGTCTAGTTTTCAAAGATTTGTCTTTGCGCTTCTTCGTGGAAGCGGGCGTCGGAGGATCTGGTGGCATATTATAATTACACCGCTTACCAAAGACTAACCTAGCGCAATCTAACCTTCGTTTTATGGTGCGCTTATTAAACCTAGCACAAAACCGACACCCGACTACGTCGTGCTCAGGTCCCAAACAAGGAATGCAAAGAGAGTGATAATCCCTATGCGGTATCTGTTTCCCACAAGAAATACAATTATTCACTTTTTCTGACATCCGGAATTAACTGAGGCAAGAAAAACAAAATATTCCCAACGGGTACTTAGCCCAACTTGGTTTCGGTCTGAAACTCAGAATACGAAAATTTCAGAACGCCGAACGGCACTTGCAACGCTGCTTCTGCATCGGACCATGCGGCAAAAAAGACTGAGGATATGACGTTGGTCATGCGCTTTTATACCCTGACGCTCTGATGTCAGATCTGAGCGCCCATGACCGACGTCAGCCTAATACTTTGGTATTCGGGCCGACCGAGGACAGCGGACTACCCATATGTAAGGACTGCAGCAATGTGAGATGAAGAACATCTGCTATTTTAAAAGAATGTTATCCCACTCTCAGCACACTCAGCTAGCTGTAGATAAGGAAGAGGTAGGGGTGGCCAAGATGCTTAGAAAGCTACCACCAGATGTTGTTACACTGTAGGTTAATACCATTCGTACAAGTGGTGAAGCCCTTGGTATTCTACAGTTATCTAGATGAAAATAAATGCCACCCTTCCTTCAGAGACTTTGGGTTAAAGGTATTAACAATTCTATTTGAAATCTAAAGAAAGCAACAAGAAAACTATAAAAAGCTCAAGTCCTGCAAAGTCCTCACAACTTAATGCTCTCTCTCTTACTCCTGTCTAGCTGGGATGGACACAATGTACCTTGCATTTAGTGCAACAGGTCATAAATCATGGCATTTAGACAAGAGCTGTGTCCTGAAACAAATCCTGATGATGCCAGTGACTGAAAGTTCCCCAAGATGTTAAGTGATGAAGTCAATTCCTGGACAGAAAGTGACATTTATGCAAGAGAGGTAATGTGTGCATCCTGTCATATCTGCAGCTAAATAAAGGATCTCATACTATCCTGTTTTTCTAAACCTCCTGTTCTCTGTTTCCTTTCCACAACCAGGCCCACTGTCTTATCCTTGTGAAACGCTTTCTACTAGCCTCTCACACTCTGGGAAAGTCTCTGCAGATCAAAGACCCAACGGGCTCTTACACGTGCAAGGCAGCAACCTCTTGAATACTTAAATGGAGGTTGCACAGTTTGTGCTTTTAACAAGTAGCATCTGTACTTAAGTCATAACGAAATAAAATAAATCTGGTAGGGGGTCCGGTCACTGATGTAACCTCTAACTTGACTGTTTTATATTTATTTTCCCATCTTAATACACCCTTAAAAGGTATGGAATCTTTTCATCTACTATAATTATTTCAGTCCTGGCCACCATTACTTAACTCATTACAGTGGAGTGCTCCTCCAGGTGTTCTGCAGTTACCTCCTACTGGGAGTTAAAGGTACACACTCAAAAGAGCTGTACTGTATTGCCTGCTACTATAGCTTATCTTGATTTTATAAGAATTTTCACTGAAATATACAGATGAACACCCACCTTACATCTATTGTCAAGAGTTGATTTTTTCTGTGGACAACAGCTGCAAACCAGGAATCTGGCCAACTCTCTTCACTCCACTCATCCTCACTCCACTCCTCTATCTTACCCCCACTACAGCTACACGTATACTGAACAGACCCCCACCTACATCTACTCTAAACTAATCACACCTTGCCACATCATATTCTCCATACTAATTACTCTCCTTTATCCACCCTCTAGACTTTCCAAAGTACATCTCTATCTCCACCCATTTCTATAGCAAGCTTGCACTTCCATACACATCTATCTCATATTTATCTCTAAAAATTGCCTGGCATCCTCCCTTTATAGTAAAACACCTATCCCACAGGCCACCTGCTCTATAATCTTAGTCCATACACTATTCTAACGATATTCTAACTACATCACATCATCTTGGCATTCATACATGTACTCTATCTCCCATTCTTAATAAATATTACCTACCTAATGTCCTATCACCACCCTGTGCACCAGCAATTACCAAACCTCCCTTTTTCTCACAGTGACAACTTAATTAGCACTACTATCTGTAACCATATCCCCAACACTTCATCCCTAATTCACACCTGCATCACAATATAAGCACAAATAACTACTCTACCTTCTCACTTCAACCAACAAATACTCCAAATACATAAGGAAATCATTGTGGCTTTTCAGCCATCACCTTACCCCCAAAAACAAAAAGACACAAATAGTGATGTTTACCCAAACCCAGGCCCAACAAACTCTTCCACTCTAGCCCATTCACATAATTCAACAGGCCTACTTATCTTAAACACTAATTTGAGAAACCTATACAATACAATTCTTGAGGTACACACTTGGATATCTCTGCTGTTAACTGGCATTCCTATAGCCAATGAAACATGCTTAAAACTCATAATGAGGAAGTGGTCCCACCAGGCTAGTATGATGTGATAGAATAAAAGGAAAGCATGTGGTGTAGCCATAATATATAAACAAAATCTCCATCTGACTACTCACCAACTCACCCCTCCTACAACTGGCAATGCAGAAATTCTCATGACAATCCTCAAAATCGACAGACAGAAAAATATAATCATAATAGAAGTATATGTCATACCTGGCAACAACTAAGATACCAATGAATAAATACTTCTCTTGGTGGCCAGCAATATCATTGATGAAACCCTAATACTAGGTGACTTCAGTATTGACTGGTCATCCCTCTAACAGGATTACAAATAACATTAACCTCTGTGGTTTCTCCAAACTTGTACATAATCCAGCAAAGACTCAACAAAAATCATGACAGACAAAGTACTCTTGATTGGATTCTTACTAATAACCCTACCAACATCGCCTTTGCAGGTGTCCTGCCTGACAGTCTCAGTGATCACCTTCACACGTATGCAGTCAGGAAACATACGACTACCCCTAGACCTATCAGACAACATATCTAATTTTAACCAAACCTCTTTCAAAGCTGAACTGGTAAACTGGACTCAAATAAAACACAACATCATGAAGCTGGCTCACTATTTAATAACATAATTCTCAATATACTTAACAAACATGCCCTTGTTAGAAACATGAGTCAAATTCAGTCCTACTTCCTGCTCTCTTGGTTTAATTGGCAAACAAAATGCTGAGGAAAGAAAGGGATAATACTTGGCTCCTCAGGAAAGAAACCCCTGAAATCAGCCTCCACAAATTCAGACAATTAAGAAATCAAGCAAAGACTCTGACAAAAAACAGCTGTATACTAATCAAAAACACTTCAGACTAACAAACGCATTAAATGTTACGGTCATCAATAAGTACACTGATATGCACTAACAATGCTACCCAATCTAATCCAACAACTGATACCTCTGCTAGCCAGTTCAATACATACATGGCCTGATTCCAAAAGAATCGCTGTCAGTGTAAGTGACCACGTGCACTGAGAACAGGTCTTTTGGAATCTGGTCCTGGTTGCAAGCCTGTTTACAGATAGGCCTTACACCAAAGTAAGTCACTTATACAAGAGCAATCCTTTCAAAATCAGGTGATACTTACACTGAGAGCAACTCCTTTGGAATCTGGCCCACTTTCTCCAGTCAGTAGCATCCCTCCTAAAAGACACAAATCCAAACCCACCACATAAAGAAGAAATCACTCCTCTCCCTGAAATCTCTCTCTCTCCAACCCGTTCCAATCTCCTCAATCAAAAATGTTCTCCTACAACTAAGCCCATCACTGGCCCCTGACATCCCAGCTGAATACTTCAAAACTGCAGCTGACAAACTAGCCTACCTTGTATCCATCTTAACCAACTGCCTCATCACAGAAAGTTATGTCCCCATTCTCGAAGGTAACCTATATCTTGTTACTACATAAAGCTGGCAAGTATACGGGCTTCACTATTGTTCTTTTGCTATCCTATCACCTCTTTCCAAGGCCCTTGATAAAATGCATTCACCACCAACTCCTTAATTTCATACTTAATAACTTTTCTCCCCAATGCAGCATGGCTTTTGTCCATGCCACCACACTATCTCTGCATGCTTCACCATCTCCAAATCCATTATCACAAACAGAATTTCTAGTAACCTGGTATCTACTCTACTCCTAGATCTAGGCAAGGCCTTTTAGATGGTATCTCACACCAAACTAATTCAAAGGCTAGCAAATCCTGGCCTAGACTCCTCCTTCCTTGCATGGTTTAACAGCTATCTCTCAAACAGGCAACAGTCTGTCCAATAGCAAAATTAAATTTCATAATTTCTTCCTGTACTGTTGGCATTCCCCAAAGATCCATTCTAGGATCCCCTCATACTTAACATCTCATCAGTCACCTATACAAAGCAGCTAAGAATGTTATCATCATAAAGTATGCACACGACACTAATCTGCTCTGCAAAGATCCTTGAAAAACTGCAACGATTAACCCATGAATCCTTAGATGCTGTTGAAACATGGATCTACAGCTCTCAACTCCTATTAAATGCCAAAAACAGAATTGATTCTATTCACACCTAAATTCCTCAGTGACAGAAAAACCCCAGTTTGATATAATGTCTCTTAATAACACAAATAGAAATAGTCCCACATACCAAACTTCTAGGAGTTAACTGCTGATGAAAATATGAAATTCGATATTTACATAAAAGTAGTAGTAAAAAAAAAATCAAAAACGTGGTACATTCTATAGAATTAAGCCCTACCTAACTGATGATGGAAGGAAACATATTACTTCTACTTACTTACTTCCAACCTTTTCCTATGGAGTCAAAGCCTCATCAACCTGCAATCTTCCCAATCTCACTTACCTATCACAAAGTAGCAACATTTGCTGCAAACCTGCCCCAGAGGTCTCATCACTGTTCAGCCCTAAAACTACTCTGCTGGACAGAGCTCTCACACCATCTTGCCTTTTCTCAGCTTATTACTCATACCCTTATTTATGCCCCAAAAAGTAGCCAAGCCTAGCTCATTTTATCCAGCAGTATGCACCCAGGAGATGCCTTCACTCAGAGGACAAGCACCTACTTTACATAACCAGATCCAACTAACCAGGTGATTCACTACTTTTCTGGCATATCTCAAAACTCTGTAACTCCCTTTCAATCTCCATAACATATCAGAGCAAAATTAAACTTTTTAAAAAATAACTCAAACAACACATGATGCACAACTGGTCCTGCTTTTGCTTTACTCTTGGTTAATAAATCCAGTCTCTGCTATACCTTAACCTTGCCTTCCTCCCCTTTATCCCTTCTCTGCCCTCTGTACTTATACCCTCACATATCTTTGCCACCTCACCACCTCCTGTTTTGCACTGTTGTTCCCTGTCCATCCCTCCACTTTGACAGTCTCTGCTCTTATTAACTAAATTAAACCAAATGGAATTAAAACAGTACCATTCAATTTATTTTTACTGGCTTTGTTAAATTGATTACTTAAGTGTAATGCATTATTTAATTTCTCTTAAGAATGTATTATGCTTTGTATTGTTTTCATATCTGGAACTTTTCTCCCCAGGATTTCACTGAAAGGGTTTTTTTGCCCAGCTGGACTATCCCGCTAAACCAATCTAAATAAAATAAATAATAAGCTCAAACTCTTCAGGCATGGCACCATGACAATCTACTGAAGACGGACTCAAGGCAAGGGATCACATGATACATCACTGTAACTCTAGCTCTGTTAAAGAAATTGACAAATTATGCACATATTCATACATGTGACTAATTTTTCATATACACACCATATAAAACTAGCCCCATAATCCATGTCATGTGACATATATAAACTGTGATTCAAAACACATTCTAAAGCTAAGTGCAGTCACTATACGTTGACTTATTTTTACCAGCCTACCCTGACTGAATATTTACATAGTTACACTACAATTACTGATTTCTGAATTAGAACACTTTAAGACTAGATGGAAAGATTCTAAAGCTGTTGTTTACCTTGCCCAGTGCCAACAGTATATAGCTTTTTACATTGGTAAAACAGACAGGAAACTCCGGGAATGTGTTTATGAGCACACGTACCACATTAGGAAACTAAAAACAGTCAATTGACTGGCAAAACATGTAGCTGACAACACCAACCATACATTTTTGTTCAAGGCTATTGACTGTGTAAATTCTGATGGGAGAGGGGGCCCTGAAACCGTTCACCTTGAAGTGTTGGAACTCACGTGGCAAATCCGCATGGACGCCAGCACATATCCAGGTTTAAATTAAATGTATTCCATTCATTGCATTTTAAAATTGAAGAGTCTTCTAAGATGACTTGGTTCCATTGCCTAGTACTTGAGCATTAGAGTTTGGGATTCAACAGTCCATATCACTTTTGACAACTTCACTGCATATATTGTTTTATATATATATTGTTTCATAGTTGCTGCTTATTCACTATTTATTTATCATTCATTTTCTTTGACATCTGTGCAAAAATTTTTTAACACATTTTTTCTTTTCTCTATTATGTTCTCTCTCTATATATATTCTCTGTATATCCTAACATTTGTTGTTTAATGGGTTGTATCTCAACCTCCTTCCACTAAGTGTCTCCATTGTTTTATTATAGACAGGAACAGGTTTGACTCTTAGTTTTACCAACATATTCTAATTGTTAGTTTGTATTTACCAGTTTTTACTATATAAACTGTAGAAGTAGTGGCGACCCACTGTTTATGCTAGCCATGTACTATGTTACGTATTTTTGGCGTCACTGCTTTGTCCACCATCGACGGTTTACGTAAGTAGATGTTGTTGCAACTTGTTTGCCTCAGTTAGATTGATTAGACTGTGTCTGTCAGTAATGGCAGCTTTTGCCTTTAGGTAAGTGATTGAACATATTTTTTATGCCACAAGGCAATCGCATGGAGCCGGTAATTTTAAACAGTGCCATGACTAGTTTACAACTAGCGGTTTTACACCTTTAGAGTTTGTTCTCTTGACTAGGACAAACATGACCTAATACTTGCTTGTGTCACTTGATAGCCTTAACCTGTGAGTATTGTGTTTTAGTTTACGATGATAACTGTTGTATGTATAAAGTAAATGCATACAACCAGTTCTCTTACTTGGTGTTAGACCTGCCCACAAGGGTCAAAACATGATTAACGTTACAAATCAGCTTGGAGCTTGTTTTTGACAGGTGCCGTGACCAGTTTATATCTGGTGGACTTGCACCTCTTGTCTTTGTCCTCTTTTATTGGGTCAAACATGACCTGAAGTTTAAATTCAGGGGTTTGATGTTTGTCTGTGTCTGTCAGTATTGCATGACAGTTTTACTTGTAGGTACTGCCTTTTAGGTTTTTAATTTTTATTTTTTATTTTTATGCTTAATTGTTTCATGCTTAAAGGTGAAAGCATGCTATCCGTCCCTTTTTACACTGAGTTGTGACTGATTCATAGCGGACGGACTTGTGATTTTAAACCTAGAACTGTTAGGCATACCTAATGTTTTAATGCTTTTAACAATTGGTGTGATATTTTATTTGTGGATGTTTATGACTAAACAGGCATGCTTGCAGCACGTTTCTCTCATACTGGGTTGTGACCTACTCTTAGGGAGTAAAACATGTCTTCACATGAAAGTTAGTTTGAAATGCATGACAGTTTTTTTGCAGGCATTGCATTTTAGCTTAGTGATTGAAACTGTGTTATGCATAAGGCGAATGCAAGCAGTCATTTTTGCTTATATTATACTATATTATATTGTGTTGTGATTTGCTCATAAAGGGGCGGGCTTGTGGCCCCTGACCTAGAGATGTTTAGCATACTTAATGAATTGATGTTTTTAACCAATGGTGTGCCATTTGATTTAATTGTGGAAGTTATAAGAAGGGGCATGTGTATTAGTACTTTGTCTGAAGAAGTCTTGGGATTGCCTGAGACGAAAAGCACTTTACAAATAAACGGTTCAAACTGCCTGATTTGTGGTGTGGTGACTTACGTTACTCAGCTTGTTTTTTTGCCTTTGTTTGTGAGCTTTCCTAGTTTGTGCTTGTTCTATGGCTGAAGAAACAGCAACTACACCCACTACATCCAAAAAAGAGGATGACTTATCAAAACTCAAATCGCTGATTGAATTATTGGTAAACCGAGTGGACACACTTACTGTGAGACTGGATACCTGAATATTTACATAGCTACATTACTGATTTTTGAATTAGAGCACTTTAAGGCTAGATGGAAAGAGTCCAGTCACATCCTGTTTGTCATCAGAAACAACAGCAGACTTATGAGGCAATTTGCTGTTTCTCACTCAGAGTACTGGAGGTTACATGCAACAACTTTTTAGATGCAGGGTTGGGCAGTAACTTATCATTAGGACATTTCTCCCCACCTTGTGACACTCCAGTGCTTGGCCCACAGTTGGTTCTGGGATCAGTCCCCTCTGGGTAAGTAGTGACTGGAGGAAGCTGTCATTCAGGTAGGTATAAAGGTGTTTTTTGCTTTATCCCACCTTGATATATTGTCTGGTTCACATGGACAGTGGTTGTTGCCATTTTAGAACCCTGAGGGTCTCTCTCTCTCTCTCTCTCTTTATCCCATAGACTGGAGTTGCCATCATTTAAGGGTGAAACCTGACTATTCTTAAGCCAAAGAACCACCTGATGCCACTACTCCACAGCCCCACCATTCTTTGATGTGGGGTTCAGACAAATTTCTAGATAAACACTACCCATGCTGACTGATATGTACATCAGCATCACCATGGGAGGTCATAATGTCTTCCATCCACTCAGGTGCCCTTTTGTGCATGTATAGTACTGATTACCATTTCAAGGATGGCAAATTCAAGAGCAATTGCTTGATCTACTGCCTTTGTATACTGTGTATTGGGTACCTGTACATGCTAGACATTAGTCCTACAGAAATCAGGCTGACACTTCCCCCAAGATGGGCAAGTTGACAATGGCCACTCACTTACTCACACCCTTCCCATCTGGTTCTTCCCGTACCTTGTTGGCTTCTCTACTTGAAGTTGGATTGTCTGGTTCACAGTTTGGACTTTATCCTTCTGTGTCTTGGAGACATAATTAACATTAATTAATTCCCATGCACTCTGAAAAAAATTGAAATTCCTTTTTTCACAGACTCAGGATCTTTAACTAGTACTACCTCTTCTGGAATTACATACATTGTAAATATTGACTTTAACACCGTTAAGTGCACTTTGGCTTGCCCTGTCACATAGTTGCACAACCTCCAAAAATCTCAAATAGCAATCTACACACAGTAGAAAATTCATAGGATCATAGGAAGTTACTAGGCTATTGGCCCTGAGGCCCTTACAAGCCTAGCCAAGAATTTAGCCCATGTTCCGACAAGTCAGCACCCAATGCCCCTGTCCAACGGGGACACAGTGGAATCCCAGGGATGTATTTTCTGTTCCCATCCAGTAAGGTTTTTAAAGTTTTTTCAGCTGAAATGAAGGTGGAATATTATAAAGTATAAGCTCATCTTTCTAGTTCTGATTTTTAAATAAAGTACAAACATACATGCCTGGCCAATATAAAGTATCACAAGCCTTTTTCTTGCTTTTGCTCAAGCATACATTTGATTTATGAATTCTGCTAAGCACGTTTCCTTCAGCTATATAGGAAAAATAACTCTGTTCCTTTTAAATAACAAACCCAAAAGACAAGAAGATTTACCTCTGTATATGAAATAAACCCTTATTATAGAGTGACTTATCATTATCTGGCCAGTTTAACATAATGGCATTGAGCAATAAACTGCAATTCAGTGTTATCCTGATTAAACACCTTAAGCTATTGTAGCTTCTTGCAGATGTTGGCAACTGAGGAATCATCATACTTTCAGGTCTTTCTCACATATACTTCTGAAGATCCATCATGTTCAGTATACAGGATTATGATCAAGTCTCCAAAAAACAAGAAAAGAAAAAAAAAACTTTTTGTGTGTTTAAAACATGGATGCCAAGAATTTCTATAGCTCTAGAGGAAAGTCCTGACATCCATGCCAAGAGCAATTTAATAGTTGTAGTTATGACAGGGCAGTTCCAATCAAAAATCTTTGTACTGTGTGGAGCTTTATGTGCTTCAATCCTTCAGATCTGTCGCCACTCACTTAAACTACCAGAAAATGAAAATGATTTTAAATACAAATACTAAAACAATAGAAACTCTATCCTTTACTAAAATTAAAAAAGGTGTATCTTCTGCAAGCTGCATTGCAAAGTTTACTAGTAAGACTTTACTTGCTTAAATTAGGTGGCATTCACAAAAAAAAAAAACAGGCCCATAAGCCCCCCCCCCAACTCCCAGACAGCAGAGCCTTACCATCAAAGGTATTAATATTGGTAGTATAACAAATGGGCATTCATGGAAGATTGGCTGAACTCAGTCTGGACTAACATATTTGCTATTTCAGAAACTTGGTTGAAGGTGCCTTCTGCCCTTCATCATATATACAGAATAATTATTTTCTGTAGGGTACTTCCAGACCTGGTGGGGACACTTTATTACTAGTCAACAAAAACTTCACCTTAGCAACTCCCTCCACCTTAGTAGCCAATAACTGTAAATATAAAATACCAACTGGGTATTCAACAGCCTTTTGTCCAGTCATATCCATCTACCACAGCCTCCATTTGCAAACTCTCTCCCTCTTCTAAGATACCCTAAAAATGATCTTTGCCACCAGCATTCCCAAGAAATGCATGATTCTGAATGATCTTACATTTGATTCATCTGGTCCTTATGTACAGCAGCTAAACAGATCACTACAATTACTAGGCCTAGAACAAAAGGCACACAAAGGACAAGACTAAATATTTCCTCTGGTAATGATTTCACATTAGACTTATTACCAACATAAATCATAGATGTTAGCAGTCAATACCTTACTAAATAACCTTGGCTACCACTACCTTGTTATCTCCTACTGGTACTTTAAAGCACACAAGAAACCACCCAAACTGTAACCTATAAATCCTTCCCAGAATTTGCAAAGCCAGAACTACTGAAGAGCCTCAGCCCCACTGACTGGTCTCCAATCTACTCTTTATATTAACCTCAGTGAAGCACCGACATACCTAACCAATGCGCTAGAATTCTCTACTCTCCATCATTAGAAGAAGAATGATAGGTCAAGCACTGCCCATGGCTTACACTTACCCCTGCCATCACAAATACTCTAAAGAGACAATGCTTGGAAAATCTGGAAACAGGATGCAAGCTATACAACTCTTCACACAACAAATACCTAAAATTATGCAGAGAAGCCAGAGTGATGGTTAAATATACCAAGGCCACTTACCTATGAAACGTCAAGCACATTTAATAAAATCCCAAAAAACTTATTGGAAAGGCATAAAGAAGTTAAAATGAGATCATTTCCATCACAAACACACAGTACATGTTACCAACTGTAATATAAATGTACCATTCTCTGAAAACTACTGAAATTTTCTACTAAACAGAATCCAAACACTAATTATTTTCTTCCCCAAGATAATCAAGGTAACAGACCCCACTCTCAGGCTTTATACCCACTCCAGCTGATTACAGCCCCACCTTCTACTTCAAACAAATGTCAACCAAGGAAATTAGTGACTTCCTGGTAATGTCTCATGTACTCTCCAGGGCTAAATTCCCAACCTTGCACCTTCCTAAGAATAACAGAGGTAACTGCCCAACTCTTAAAATTTGTATCTGCAATCTGTCAGTACCTCTCCTCACCTTTCCAAAAATATTCAAACTAGCAACAGTGATCACACTTCCTAAAGTCTCCCTCCCCAGGTCATGCCAAGATTACAGACTCATTTCCAATTCCAATCCAGTAGCCAAAATATTTTAAAAATCCATTATAAACAAATCTCTGCACATATTAATGAATACTGACAGATAAGTGACATTTAACACTGCTTCTGCAATGCATTTAGTACCATGAGCACTCTATACACAGTTACTAATAAGATCTACTTGTACTATAAAAAATGAACTATTCAGAGAAGTTTTATTTAGTGACATGACCAGGGCTTTCAAAATCATCAGTCACTACCTACTCCTCAATAAACTCACCAGGTTTAATTTTGGAACTAATGTGATCTAAAACTACCTAGAGAACAAGAGTTTTATGTCTTCTGTAATAACTTCCTATCCAGCAGTGGAACCCCTAATATAGTTGCTCCTCAAGGCCCTGTTCTGTTCTCCTTATTTATAAATATCAGACAAGACCTTCCCAATGTAGAGTTGGTAGTATATGCTGATGACCTACTCATAATACAATTTAACTACAGCAAAATATACAAAATCAATTATTCTCTCTCTGCAAATGGACACTGGAAAACAAACTAATAAAACCAAACAAATTAAGCATGATGTTGTTTGGTACATGCACACACAAAAATCATAGCCCAGCCACACTTACAAATACACCTTAAACAGCTTCTACCTGTGAAGCCAACACAAATATCTTGATATTTTACTTGATCCCTCACGGTACTTTACTGCAAGTATCAAACATGCCATAAACAAGGTTCTAGCTCATCTGAAACTCTGCTCAATAGCCAAAAATGTACTGATACCTAACATTAGAGTACAAGCTTCCCCTACTAACCCAGAAACTACAAGCAGTAGTAAATAAAATAATCATGCTCTGCTTAAGCATCTTAATTTGCTCCCTATCCAAATAGAAAAAAAACTTAGTACAAAATTTGTTTTTGTTTGTATTTTTTATTTTTATTTTATTTTTGTACTTTTGTACTCATTTTATGCTTGTGTGCTGGAGTTTTGATTTTCACTTGCAGATTGACTATTGTTCTGAGATTGGTTTAGGCTGTCTGATTTTTACTGTTTATTTTCATATTAATTGCTGTTATTTTTTTGTTCATCATTTTTTTATTTATGGTGTTCCCTGACTTGGAGGTTGTTTATCTGGGTATTCCTTTCTTTTATTTGCTTTTTAGCATTATTAGGCTAGTAACTACTTTTCTTTTTGGCTGGGGGGCACGGATTTACATTTTTAGCATGTTTTTATATTATATTATATTATATCATATTATATTTGTTTTTTTTTCTGGTTTCATGTGTATGATTTACTTCTATATTCATAAGACTTGTCCCTTTTCTTGCTGTTTAGCCCAGTGACCTACAGTGTTGGACATGTTAATTAGCTATATCAGTTTGCCTCAGTCATGAAGATTAATTTTTCCATCAGGGTTTTTGAGATAACGAGACCTGTAGGGTATTACCTCTATGGCTCATTTTGACGTTGCAATTTAATTGCTTTGAATATATTCTATGTGGTTCACCCCATACTCTTAACTCATATTCATAGATTTTTTAAAATATTGATTTATGGCTTTGTTTGTGTAAGTATATAGTTTCCATGGATAAAGCTGTTTTTGAAAAGATGATCTGATAAAGTCCTGTTAGTGATCAAAAGCACTTATTATTCATGAATAAAGCTGAGTTCTTTCAGTGGCTATGTCTGCTCGGACTTTTTATTTTTAACTATTTTACAACTAAGTGACTATTGACGTTTTGGACTGCTTTAACAGTTTCTGAATGCTGGATTTTAGTTAACTGGTATATTTTTGCAACAAACAAGGAAATGAAGGCAGACTTCTACTCTCATGTTGGAGTTAGCTACTCTCCTTGCATATCTGATTGTGTTTATGTACTTGTTTGCTCTATGGCTTGAATTCTGGAAGAGCACAGGGGGTCCTGGATGTGAATGGATTTACCAGAACCACTGGTGATTTTCTTCCTTTGGAGTTTTAATGTATTTATCATCAGTAAGATAAGCATCAAAAACCTCATGAGACCCTTGATTTCTTTAAAACGTGCCTTATGTATGTCAAGTCTTTTCATACTTCAAGGTATGTTTTAAATTTACCCTTTGGCATAGAAATGCTCCTCTTCTTTTTCTGTAAGGCTCAAAATGTTATACAGTCTAATGGCTTTCTCTTCAGCAGCATGATGGACTATTTCATACTGCAAGTATTTCGGTTTATCTCACTGAGATACAGTTCAAAACATTGTATCCACAAATCTCAGTCTTTAAGAGAGGTTTCTGTGCAGGTTTAAAGCCATTGTTGGTTGTGAAGACATTGTAAGATGACAATAAATAAAGGAAAAAAAACAGTGAAATACTCTAATGGTACAGTAGCACAAAATAAATGAAAACATAAATGTGAGAATGGGATTTATGACTCCAGATAATGAAAATAAAGATTTATTTATTAAAAGTGCAATAAATGTGAAGAAAATTTCACTAAGTTGAAAGTATAAAACCTTCACTATAAAGATACAGGATACAATAGAACTCTGCAGGTAGCTTAACTGAGAAGAACCAGAATGTCCCTTCAGGTGTCAAATCAACTAAAAATGTGACACATTGGTCCTCCCATAACTTTCCTTCTGACATGTTTGTTTAACAGCAACCACAACAGGACTCCACTTAACAGCAACCGCAAATAAGATGGTCAGGATTATTTACCAAAATACTTTATTAAAACAAAACTTAAAAAAAACTTCTCTAGTGCCTCAGCTCAACAGCCTTTACAGAGAACAGCACCTTACTCAAATGCAAAGACTTATGTATAAAAAAACTTTTCAATTAAACCAAACAATTAATAACAATCAAATCTAATTAATTTTAATTAAATCAAACATCTTCAGTTGCATTCATTGTTCAAACCTTTATGGGATAAGGTATCAAATTTCAAGATAAAAATTGACTCTTTCTTAAGAAGTTTACTTTTAATATCAAAAACATCAAAGGTCTCATGACATACTTGTCCTAATATTGTAGCCTGCAAGCCCTGTATTTCCCCATTATGATAGTCTTTAAAGTGCACAGCTATAGGGCTTTCCATTTTACATCTTCTGATATCTCTAATATGTTCCTTTATCTGTACAGCAAAAGACCTTTTACTTTCCCCAATATAAAATTTATCGCATGGACATCTTAAAGCAAATACCACACCACCCACACACTCTCGCAACTAAAACTACCTTGAACCTTAAATCTTTTACCATTAATTTTTGAAAAGCCTTTCACCATAAAGCCACAACAAGAGCATCTACCAAAGGGGGATTGTTCCCTAAGGCACTACTTCACTGTTTAAATTCACTACTGGCATATGGAATTTATCATGTGCTAACATGTCACAAATATTTCTACCACATTTATATGAAATTCGGGGTTGACTTTCCAGTATTGAACTTAAGTCCTTATGGCTTACTAAAATATCCCAACAATATTTTACTAAACTAATCAAGTCTTCTGAAAATAATGTAAACCTTGTGACAAAAAAAAATACAGATTCCTTCCCCTAGTCCATCTTTTATCCAACCCCTTTCATTTCTGTATTGCACACAACCCTCATTCCCACGTCCATACATTTTCTGCTTGCATTTCCACAACAAATTCATATCATATTCTCTTTTACTAAAAATCTGAATACCTTTTTCCAATTTCTGCTCAAAATCCCTTTCATCATTACACAACCTCCTCAATTTTAACAATTCCCCATAAGGTAAGGCATTTAAAATGTGTGTGTGTGTGTGTGTGTGTGTGTGTGTGTGTGTGTGGGTGACAGCAATGTCCATGCAAACACTGATGTCCATCTTCAAATATTCTGTGAACCTGTGTTTTAATATCATCATTTATAATTCCTTCCATAGCAATGTCTAAAAAAAAACCTTAGTACCCACTTACAGACCATGAAATTGCAAATTAAACCTGTTTTCATTTAGAGCCCATATAAAACCATCTACATCGTCTTGACCTTTTTTTACAAATAAAAAGCAAGTCATCTCTAAATCTAAAATATTTTACCACGTTGTCTAAAAAAATTATTCTTGTAAATATAAATTTGTTCAATAAAACCCATAAATAAATTTGCATACATGGGGGCAAATGCTGCCCCCATGGCTGTTCCCTGTAACTGTTTGTATAGTTCACCATTGAACTAAAAAAATATATTGTTTAAGCAAAAATGGACCAATTCAATAATAAAATGTCCTTTGAGATTATCCCCCAAAAAGTAAAATAAAGGTTCAATACCAAAAGTGTGATTTATACTTGTATATAAACTAACCACATCTATCACTATAAAATACAGTTTACCATCATAATGTTGGCAGGTACATCGTTGAAACAACTTCCACAAACTCCAAACTGCGACTCCTCAAAACCGCGAATGCCAATATTCCGAATCATAAAATCTTGCCACTTTTCGACCCATGGTGGTACTTGCTTCAGTTGTGGAGCAGTCGGAAATGTCAACATTCGCTGTTTTGTTGAACCTTTCTGACCTGTCGGCAGTATGGAATTTGCGGAAACGGTTCTGCCATGTGCACATTCGGGGGTGTGCCTGCCGACATTATGATGGTAAACCATAAAATACATATCCTCCAACCAAATGACATCTTTTATCTTATTCATAAAATTAAATACATCTTGTATGTATGAAGGTAATCTAATTGCTCCCATTAACAAATACGTATGTAAAAAACATGACAAATTATGAATAAAATATTTACAGGCCTAAACAATAGGATGGCCACGTGGATCCTTCAAATTCTTATGAATTTTAGGCAGATAAAAAACATCTGCCATAGTGCAAGTTTTGCTAATAAACTTATATTCAGTGTCTTCATAAGAAAAATAATTTAACCTATAACCCTTATTTAATAGTTCCTTGTGTTCTCCGAATGCTTTTTTATACGTTTCTAATTTCACTATAGCATAAACTTCTTGATTGTCCAAATGTTGTAAGCACATCCTTAAATACTGAGTATAATGCATAACTACTAATTTACCCCCTTATCTGCTGGTTTAAATGTCAAGTCCTTTCTTTGCCCAAACGCTGTAGAGTTTGCCACTCACCTTTACTCAAATTGTAACGTATATTTGCTTTATTACAACAGAAACTGCTATAGTCTTTTTCAAAACTAAAATTTAATGAGGTGGAAAATGCTGAATAGACTCATTGTCAAACGAGGGTATAAAGTAACTCGTATATGTTATACCTTCAGTATCAAACTGACAATAAGCATTAGAATCATACTCAGAACCGCATGAAAAAACACTGTCATCACTTTCATCTAAATCACTATCAATATTTAACATTGCATTACAAACTTTGTTTTTTGTCCCCTTTAAAATAGTCCTCTAATTGCAACTTTCTGACTAGTCTAAAATCTTCACATTTAATATCATAAAGTCTGGGTCAAACCATTGGTACACATTTAAGACCCAGACTTATAACTGCAGTTTCCTCATCTGTAAAGTTGTACCCTAATAAATTAACAATATAATCCATATTGTGATTAACAACATTCTCAGTTTGTCAAAATAAATCAGTTCCATTTATCTCATTTTAAATAATGGGGTATGACTGTCCTTCTCTATTAATCTCCGGTCCATACTCATAAGTCCATGAACGTTTACAGTTTTCACCTTGTTGATCCATACTCCCCAAAAAGTCCTATGGAAGTCCTATGTTTGTTTATTTATTGATTGACTGACATTTGATTACCAGGAAAGTCCAGCTGGGTAGGTGATCATTTTCTGCTGATGCCCAGGTAGAAAAGCTCCAGAGTATTACAAAAACATTTTAAGAACAATTTTATAATCTTCAAAAATTTTATAAAAACATTTATAGTTTAAATAATTATACCGAATTAAGCAATGTGAAAACAATGGTTATGAATATATACAGCTTATATGAGAATACTTTAATATTTAATTTCTCCGTAAACTGGCTAAAATTTCTCTAACGGTAAGCTAGTATAATACAAACAAGATGAATGTACCTAATTAAAGATTACAGTTTATCAGATATAGTTAAATAAAGAGGTTTGCACTTTGCAGTGTTGACACCATGGCATTTTAGTAAAGACTGAATAAAAGCACGGGATCACATGACATATCACTCCCTGTAACACTAGCTCACTAAAAGAAATGTACTCACTATTCACATATTGCTATTGGGGACACTTTTACCTTTTTAGTTGATATAAGTAAACTTCAAAAAGTCTTAACCAAAGTGCTGGTTATAGGAAGAAATTTTTAATTAATCACTTCAGCTGGCCTCTTAGCAAAGAATTACTTGACTTCAGCTGAGGTAATGTTATTGAAGAAACTTCTTCTAAGCTTTATCCCCTGCTACCTCACAACCTTCAGACTCTCTCTGTTAACTGACTAGTTTATTCCCCATACACCAGATTGCGAGCTGACGAAAGGAGCCATCATTTAGGCAGTCATCAGGGATTGTTTGGCTTTATGTGGCCCTAACCTTACAGCTCATGCCCAGTAACAAACCTTGGGGCCTGTGGCAACAGATGTCAGCGAGGGTGTTTCACTAGACAGAAATCATAAGAATGAGACTTTTCAAATGAATATGCCTATTTACTGTGATAAGACATTTTCCATATAATTTAGTACATTATATGAGAAAAAAGATGACAATTCCAACTAAAAGGAATAATGCAGTACATTATAAAACAAGCATAAGTCCAGCCTACACTTTGGCTAACATAAAAATATGTCCAATGAAATGCTTGTTCATATATGAAGGACGGTCCCAAAAGTTCATGTCATGTGGTCTGTGACCAGGCAGATGAAATTGTGAAGTGTCAGCTTGTCACCTTTCCTTGTGAAATATTTACAATTGGCAATTCATGCCCATATGTAATAAAACACTTAGGAAAACATTCCTTGGTTATATTGTGTCTGCTTGGATTATATTCCTCCATGTTTTTATAATATACTCAAGAATGACTGTCATTACAAAATTATTTTGCATCATCCAAACTTGTAATTACAATTAGAAACAATGTATATATAAAAATCTGTTAAAAGACAGATGCGTACTACATATTTACATTAAAAATGACATTTTCACCAATATCTATCATTAGCTTCCACAAATGACATAGCTGTTCAAGGCAGGCCTGTCCCCTGAAACCAGCATTAATGTAGAGATCTGCGCTTCCCTATGATTTAAGCAAGGAAAGCTATTCCTTGGCCATGTGATCCCATGCTCTGTCCCTGAACAGAAGCAATCAGGCAAAGACACATCACCCCTCTCCTACCCCCACACCAGCTCTAGCAGGTGCCTAAACCATTAACTGAACTTTGGTGACCTGACTCTTAGTCCTGAATATCACTGTATGATAAAAAAGCGCTTCTGCTAATTCTTAAGAAAAATAGAATTTTACAGATTTTTTGAGCAAAAGAGAATTACAACTATAGATGAAGGAGCAATGCAAAAGTGGTCTAGTCAACTTAAACATGCCAAGGGTCACTTTAGAAAAAGTAAATTTATTTTAGCAAAAAAACTGCTAAGAATCTTATTGTGGTTCTTGAACTGTATATTCTAGGTCCTACTAACAAGTCTCTGACTCAGAAAAATGGAAGTAGTACTTCCAATGTAAAGGTTTAAATACAGAAGAGACCATGGATGTGGTACTAAGTAAGATTCTACTGCAAGATTTCCAAGTCTGACTGGAAGAATTCAATGCTCTTATGAGGAACGATGGAGAACACCCAGAATGACATGACTAGGATGAATGGCTTGCTGATCTAACTATCGGCCAATTGCTCTCTTATCACCCTTAGCAAAAATTATGGAAAGATGTATTCACCAACAACTTTTACATCATCTCTCTCTACATAACTTAATAGCAAACTGTCAACATGGCTTTAGGCCATCACATAGTACCACTACTGCCCTTCTATCCTTCACAGATACCATCAATAGAAACCGCAACAAAAACATCCCCTCATCTGCACTCTTTATTGACCTCTCTAAAGCTTTCGACATGGTTAACCATACCCTCTTAATCAATATTCTTGAATCTCTTTCCTTTGATTCTCTGGCCGTTAAATGGTTTAGATCATACCTCAGCAACAGGCAACAGGCAGTCCTCTGGGAAAATCAAATTTCATCCTTCTTACCTGTCACCATCGGGGTCCCTCAGGGCTCCATTCTTGGACCACTTCTTTTCTCATTATTTATTAATGATCTCCATGTAGCAATTCCTCAAGCCACCTGTATTCGATATGCAGATGATTCCACACTAATATGCTCAGCAACCTCTCCATCAGAACTATATTCTCTTACTCAAAATGTTTTCAACACTGTAGAAACATGGTTTACCAAACGTTGCCTCCTTCTTAATGCCAAAAAAACAAAACTCCTTCTGTTCACACCCACTACTAGGTCCTCCCCCTTAGATTTCTCAATCTCTTCAAATAATGGCACTGTTATTTTCCCAGACTTTACCACTAAACTTTTAGGAATAACCATTGACAATAATCTCTCATTTGATTACCATAGAAACAACACCATTAAAATAGTCAACAGGAAAATAGGCTCCTTATATAGAATAAAACCTTTTTTAACCTCAACAGCCAGAGCCAAGATCGCTCACTCCCATCTAATCTCAACCCTTCTGTATGCTTCACCTATATTTACCAACCTTAAGAAAACTAACCTTAACAAATTAGCAACTTCCTATAATAACATTGCCAGATTCGCTACTGGCAATCCCTTCAGAACCCACCACTGTTCTAATCTTAGGCAACTAGACTGGCTGGAATTCCAAAACCATCTAATAATCCCCCAACTCATAATTGCCCACAAGATATTTTACCAACCCAATAATACCCCTATACTCTCAAGACTCTTAATCCCATATAATAATCTGAACTCTCTATGTTCTTTTAGCAAACTCCTTGCTAGCTTAACAAAGTCTAGTAATACAGCTGGTGACTCTCTGTTTACCAACACAGCAGGAAAAAACTGGAACCTGTTACCCAATGAACTAACTCTAATTACATCCTTGCCACTCTTTAAACAAAAACTTAAAACAAACACCTCCAAATGCACTGGCTATGCCCTTGTAGTAACCCTGACTAACCACCCTCTTCACTCCTGTTTCTACCTCTTCTAACCAAACTTCCAAACATTTAAATGCTTAGTCTTGTAATAAAACTGACACTATTTAAACTCTAATCAACTTATTGTTTAAATCCTTCTACCTGATGTGAACTATTGTACATAACCTTTACTGTATTATATCTGTTTTAGCTTTCTTAAGCAATATTCTGTTTACTGCTACTTTTCTTAAGTGTTTTTATATCTAGAAAGTAATAACTACCTGTTTTATTTTTGTTTATTAATCCTTTATTTACCATGTAACAATATTTTTATACTTTTGTATATCTTTGTGGAGCTTTTCTCCCCGGGCCTCTACTGAAAATGGAAATATATCCAGCTAGACTAGCCCGGTCAACAAATGTAAAATAAATAAATAAATAAATCATAGGTGTCTGATTTTTGGACTTCTTTGTTACTCATTCATAATAAACAACGCATTCCAATAAGATGCTCATAAACATATTTAATAGCAGAGGACCTTTAGTCAGAGGTTTATGACCAGCTTTGTCATCTTGTCACCCGACCTGAAGTCATATGTTGTGGATGCACTGATCAAAAGTCAAAAGGTGCTGAGGTGATAACAGATCATTGTTTGGTGATAAAGTGGGTCAAGTGGCTGGTGTAAAAGCTGGACAGACTAAGGGAACCCAAACGAGTAGTGAGAAGATGTGTCCTGGGGATGTCAAGCCAGTGCTTCTGGGCAACATGAGTTCAATTTCCACCACCAAATGAGCTTCTCCTATATATCTAGGACAGTTGGAGATGTAGAGTTTTAATGGACCCTGATTAAAACCTCGATAGCTGAGGCAGCTGAAGGGAGGTATGGCTAAAAAGTGCCTGTAGTTGTCATGCTATTAATTTTAGGACCTGCCAGTAGATATCTATGGCAAGGGAAAGTGACAAGAGATAACTTCCATACAGCTATAATAAGGTAATCACTGGATCTTAATGACAGGTTCGGAAAAGCCAGGAAGACAACACTTAAAGAAGTCACTGAATGAAGCACAGGCCCATTTACATAAATAGTTTGGTGAGGTAGTGGAGAATGACTTTCAGATGACCTTAAAGACATTCCACAGCTCAAGATGGTAAAAAAGGATACCGCTCAGACTGCTTTTCAGAAAAGATGAAACAATGACTTGATGGGTTGACAAACAGGGTACACCTGAGGGT
This sequence comes from Protopterus annectens, assembly GCF_019279795.1. NCBI lineage: Eukaryota > Metazoa > Chordata > Ceratodontiformes > Protopteridae > Protopterus > Protopterus annectens. The sequence goes on from NC_056745.1 coordinate 440,804,766, forward strand.
GGGTTTTGGAAGAATGTTAATGGTTATGACACTAAATTGTCTTGTAACTCCTATAAATGCTGACCTCAGTTGGGGACACTATCAAAAGGGATATATTTCTGTAGCAGAGGGCACTGTCACAATTAATCAGTTTTTGTTCTGGCAGTTATGGAGAAGTAAATGAGAGCCAGACAGAAATGCTGATGGTATTGGGTGCTGTGGTTGCATACCTCTTCAATGTTGAATGGAAGATTGTTACAGTTCTTATGGACTGACTAACTAGGGTAGCAGCTCCATTTTCAAAAAAGGTCCAAACCAAAGGGTAAAAAAGTTTGTCTCTGTGACCATTTTACCCTTGCTCTGCATATTATTTGGGATAGTTGACAAGCACCCTAATGCTTATGGACATCAGGCTTGATTTTAACATCTGTGTTTTTACAGTATAGCCAAACAACCACTTGTGCTGAACTGAGGAGGCAAAAACAGGCCAAAATATGCCTACAGCTAGTTGGGTTAATTTTTACTGGTCTGACTGTACTTATAAATACTTAAAAATATGAAGTAAAAAGTCATGAACATTTATAATCCATGTAGCTAAAATACTGGTATGTCCTTAAGGGTCATTTGCATAAATCCCATGGGCCTTTACTACAGAAGGTTTGAAGTTTTACACAGTGAAGACTTTTGCTTGGCATTTTCAAAAAAGGGGTACACAAGTATGGTGGGATCATGTTCCTCTGCCTCATTGGAAATGTATACAACAGAGTGCTAGAAAAGAGACTTTGTCTAACAGCCACATGTCTGATTCAGAAAGACCAATGTGGATTCCATCTTGGCCGTGAAACAGTAGAGTCAAGTCTTTGTTCTTGCACATAAGTAAGAATGGTGAAAGGAGCTTCACAGTACTGTCTGCAGGGCTTTTGCAGACCTGAAGAAGGCATATTACTGGCCACCATGGGATGCCTTGTGCAAAAAAGAAGGAACTACCTACAAAAATAAACAAGACAAAGATCCCAATTTATCAGTCAATCTATGCCTCCATCCTCATCTATGAACAGAAGCTTTGGCAGTAACAAGCAGCAGAAATAATGTTTCTTTCTAGGATAGACGGACTCACTCTCCAAGACAGGAACTCAGGAATATTGGAAATTCCTGGTGTAAAACCACTGGTCTTCCATGTTGAAAGGGAACAGCTGAGGTGGTTTGGGCATGCGATAGGGATGTTCACTGGATGCCTTTCACTGGAGTTGCCCTTGTGGCAGATCTACGACATGGCAGGGATCACTAATCTGTGTTTGGAAAGGGTTCCTATTATGTGATCGCAGACGCATTCTGTCGAATGCGTCTTGATCGAACATAAAAGAACAAAAAGGCAAAATAGCGAAGCAGCTTTTAAGCTAATTGGCCGCTTCCGTTACTTTGCCGTTTTCTGCACTGTAGTGAGATCTAGGAGTTGGTATATTAACGTATGGGGGTGTGGGGGGGCAAAGCCCCCCACTTTATGTAATGTTTTAAATTTTTTTTTTAATTTTTTTTTGGAACAGAGATTTTTTTTCCTTGGAAAACAAAATCGCTGTTCTGAGGTTTCGACATTGTAAGCTTTTGCTTACATGGGGTCAATTAATCATTGTTCGCTTTTTTAAGTGTTTGAATGTGTAATATAGACTCTTTGGAAATGCCTAGGGATCCAAAAGGAGGAGATAGAGAGTGTTACTGGAGATAGGGAAGTCTGGTCTGCTTTGTTCAGTTTACCATTGCCATGACCCTCATCAGGATAAGTGGTTTAGAAAATAAATGGCTGGATGGATAGATGGATGGATGGATTACAATTGTTAAGAAATCTATCAAATAAAGCTAACTTTTCACAGCTTAAAGAATGAGTTGAAGTAAACAGGAATTTGCAAACATGTCTGTCTTTGACCACTTTTCACATAGGCAGGAACAATTTAAGGAAAATAACTTTATAGCTGGGTTTGGAAGTCTATGTAAACATCACCATCCTTGAACTATTCCTATGATCCCTGCATGCCTTCCTAGGTCAAATCACCAAGTATGACCCACCTACAAAAGTTATACTTCTCTGAGGCATGCAAAGGGATTTGGTATTTTCCACAATAATTAAAAGTCTAAGAATAGCCATTTATTGTGAAATAAAAAAAAAATCATTAATTCATTTTCAGATATGCACTTTATCCTACTAATTGTCACTGGGAAGCCCATGACTGTCCAGACAAACAGACATAAGGCATAAAACCAATATTGGGGGGGGCAGGAGCACACTGTAGAACACACGTACACACACACACGCACGCACGCACACACACACACACACACACACACACACACACACACACACACACACACACACACACACACACACACACACACACCAAATCAATGGTGGCAAAATGCAGGATTGCCAATTCACCTATCAGAATATGTCTTGCTGTGTAGAAGGAAACCAGAGACCCTTGCAAAAACAAACATGGACATGGGGTTGTTATGCAAACTATGCCCAGAAGGATCCCCACCTGGGAAAAAAACTGGAGAACAAAGTCATGTAACAATGCCACTGTACCACCGAACTTCCCTAATAAAAACACCAGTATAGCATGAACAGTTTTACAAAAGAAATCAGCTTCAGATTTTAATATAGAGTTTATCAGTTTTGCAATTAACTTTTTTGCATTGCAAAGGATTTTTATATTATTTTTGATTTTTCTCAACACTTGCCATATATGCAAAGCTCGTCTTAAAGTTGTGAATATTTCCCACTCACTAAAATATCACATGATTAATGTCGTACCAGGAAAAAAAATACTGATCCATATTGTTTACATGGCTGGCTTCCCCTCTTGCCATGGACAAACTCTCTCATGACTGATGTCAGGCAGAGTATTGCTTTTATGTAGACATTTCCTTTCCACATTCATTATGCCTAACACACATTTGAATTCTCTGATGCCTGACATCCGATTTATCTATTCAGTATACTTCATTAATAGTATAAGTCATTAATAAATTCAAAGAAATTATCTTTTCTGGTGAAATTAGAACACTTCTATACCAAATCAAACTAGACTATGACTAAAAGAAAACTCATAATAAGTAAAAGCAACAGTACCTACTACTTAAAATTGATCTGTGAGAACTTTTAGAAGCCTATCCATGCATTCCAATTAGTCCTTATATTTCAAGTACAAATAACCCAGAGATGAGCAGAACATTTACATGGTGGCTCTCTCCAAGAGGTACAAAGGTGCTAAACCAGGGATGAATGTGTGGTTACCTATCCAGATTACATTTGAGTAGTGTAAGAGAACCACTTTATGTGGAGACAAAGATGATTCTAAGTGGTATTCTCTGTGATACATATCTATCCCTCCAGATGTACTAATTGTGTTGCAAAAGGGATGTAGATCTCTCAAACAGATGTTATGCCCCCATGAACTCGCAGATGTGCAGTAGGTCTGAAAGGATAGGGTCTGTAAGGCTCTGTATGTGAGGCAGAGATCACCCCTCAATAACATGAATGACCCTGAGAAGAGATACAAAGCTTTGATCTGTTTTTATGATTTATGCTCTTGATTTTATTAGTAAGAATGTATTGGTGTTCAAGTTGCCTCATATGTTTGGACAGTTACATACCAAATGGTCTTTAGAATCATTGATCAGTCTGATGAATAATGATCACATCCCAAGACCTGGACACCATACTCTTAGTAATAAGCTGTGAAAGGAAAAAGCACTTTCTTACAATAATAGATTTGATGTGATCAAAGGACAGTTCATTATTTACATAGGTTCCCTGGTCCTAAATTCTGAATCAATTTTCAGGCGTGTGTTGCCAATGTGATAGTAAGAGATTTCTTGTTTGCTGAAGGATGCTATTACACATTTCTTGGCATTTAGTTTTAGTCCATGGTTTTGACAAGCTATTGATTTGGGAAGGTTCTTCTGGAGGATCTTGGTATTCTCTGGGAAGTTTATGATGACAACACATTTAACTCATCTACAGAGCTGGCATTGGTGGCTGATGACTTCAAATCAAAGGGACAACTGAATGGGTGGGGTCAATGGGAACGGGTGTGGCCAACTAGAAAGTGAAGGATCTATGCTCAAAACCACAAAAACTGTAACTTTAATTAAATATGCTACCCTGGGTGCCAAACCATCATTATGAGAGTCCAATCAAGAAAAAAGGAAAGTGTAGAAGAAAAAAATATTTCAGTCCATTGGCTGCATGGCAGCTTACTTAATATCTATATGGAAGCAAAAAGGTTGTGAGGCATGAAAAAATAAATTAGTTTTTAAATACATTACTGGAATGCTAGTCAAAATCAAGTATAAGAAAAACAAGCAGCACACAACTCAAACCACTTCTCCTTGCACTCCAGTTCTAATTATAATTTATATTCAGCTTTATTAAAGTACCAAGTAACATGCTGAAAGTAGCAATCTCTGTGATACCCCCACTTGTAAAAATGTTTCTTATCCAAAAAAGACCTGCTGCCTGACAACAACTATCTACTTGTTTCATGGGGAAAACATGATCAAAGTTGTGTCTTTCGGCTTTTCCCGGTTAGGGGTCGCCACAGCGGAACTCCGGTCTGCTAAAAAATGAAAAGCAAACAGGAAACAAGCTCAATATACATTGCTTAAAGGATTACTGCACAGGATACGGACCACACATGATAGATTGGCATTCTGTTTAGTTTGCAGGTAAAGCCTGTAATGAGCTCTTAAAATAATGTAATCCTGTCCTTTATTACAAATACTGTCATATGCATTTCAATACCCAAGGCTTATATGTTATCTAGTTATGTAAGTATTCTCTGCATGGCAACAACAGAAAGACTTTCAATGTTGGCAATTCGTTAACAGTATGCTTATTACAACTTACTTGCATCTTACAATCTCAGACAAGCTTACCAGATGGTCGTTAAAGCATTGCTACTTAAACACAGAGCAACAGGCACTTTCTGAATAATAATAATCATAAATCAACAGTATAAAAATATGACAGAAACCAGAACATTCTGCAAAATCAAGGACAGATGAAAAGCCATTGTAGTACTTGTGTCTACCTTGGCTGGGGGGATAGTCTGCACATTTACACTGCATAACTGCTCCTTGCCTTGCTTGGACACATCCAGAGTCACTACATGGGGGAGTGGGGTGCAACAAGTATGTCACAATTTGAAATGTCTCTGGCTGACTGCGATGGCCCTGACACATTTGTCATACCTCTTAACCTCAGAGCAAGAAATCTGGACAAAGCCATACATAGAAGTGGGACAAAGGCCCAAAAATAAGGACAATGTTTAAATATTGCTCTTATAAACTTAGAAAGATAATAGAATAGTAGGTCTTGCATTAGTATGAATTTTATGAAGGGTATGAAATCTGAAACTGAAATGTCTGTCATCTGTCATTATTTTCTAACTTCAGTCTTTAATGATTTGCCACTAATTTGCCAAAAAACACAATTTTATGAAAAATGGAACAAAAATGTGATTCAAAAATATAAAATAGCCACACAATACAGCTGGGAACCTGACAAAGAAGGGACACTTTTTAATATTACTACTGCTAACTTGAGCAGCTGACAAAATAAAAGAATCTACATGCATTTCTGAAATAAAAGCAATCTAAAACTTTCTTGGGTGGCGTAAGCCATGAAACCTTGCTGGCTAGGCTTACGTAGACCCTTGGGCCGATAGCCTAGTACCTACCTATGAACCTATAACTGATTATTACAGTTATTTATTAATTGTAAACCCTCCATGTTTTCTTCCAAAATTGCCATTTTGCGGAGAGATTATTAGGGGAAGAGCAACATTTTGAGCCAAAATCAGGGAGAGTTGAGAGGTTTGGATATGCCTAATTCTATAAAGCAATTTATTTGCATGTACCTCTCAACCTGTTAATGCAGGAAATCTGGACAAGGCCAAATATATGGGGGGAACACACAAACAGTACTAATGTAGGTATGACATCCAGAAAGTTAAAAGACAGGATGTACAACCATATATATGATATCAGGAAAATGAATCACCTCAATGCATTAGCCAAGCATATCGGAGTTTACACAGATCATGCCTTTAAGTTTAGAGTTTTACAAATGGTTATTAATAATAAGCGGGGTGGTGATAGAATGAATCATTTGGAGTCAGTTGAATTATGTTGGATTTTTAGATTAAGAGCACAAGTAGAACCAGGTCTGAATCAGTTTGTTTGTATTAAGTCTGCTATAGCGGCAAGCAGATAGATGTATGGTAGACATCAGCATTTTAACCATGTTACTATGTGGTTTTTATACATAACATTACACTCACATAGTTTATTGTGAGGTTTTTATTTTATTTTATTTTATTTCATTTTATTTTATCTTATGGTTATGTATGTACTTACCATTGATTTTTTATCAGGTAATTAGTATAGTAATATAACTTGATAAATTAATAGAAAAAGGGGTTCTTATCTTTTCATGATTGTGAACAAGTTTTAAATATGATGTGAAGACACTGTATGAACTGAAAGATTCAGCAACTAGAAAGTCACAATGGGTTAACTAGTTTATTGATGGCTTTATTGACTATTTAAATGTGTTAATTAATTAATTCATGATGCAATGGGTGTATATATACATCTTGAAATTCAGTGGGTTTTGAAATCTGATGAAGCGTGCCTGGTAGCACGTGAAAGCGCTTATTATTTTTATATTTGGAATAAATTCTGTGCATGTTATACTTCGTGGTGGTTCTCTCTTGTTGTTTTTGGATACATGCCTAATTCTACAAAGCAATTTATTTGCATGTACCTTTAAACCTGTTAATGCAGGAAATCTGGACAAGGCCAAATATATGGGGGGAACACACAAACAGTACTAAAAATTGCTGTAGTATAAACTGAGACAGTTGATAGAATAACAGGTCTTGCTTTAGCATGCATTTTTCTGAAGGTTATGAAGTCTGAAACTCAGTGTCTGTCATTATTTAGTGACTTAATTCCAAAATGATTTGACAGAAAACCACAAATTTTATGAGGAACAAACCAAAAATAAGGAGCAAAAATCTCTTAATTCTGCAAAAATCTGGACAGTTGAGATATGTGACAACTTATAACACTATGACACATTTAGTTAAACGAATTATACAAAAATATTGGGTAGTCTTGATGGCATCTATGGACATAAAGGCTGTTTTAAGCAGTAAACCATATTTCTCATATAGGAATATGAAAACACTAAAGAGCAGATTATGCTATAAAGATTTTAAAGAAGAAAATTATGCACAACGAAACTCCTGTAAGAGTGGCACATTTAGCTGCATAAATTGTAGCTGTTGTAGTGATATTGTAGATGGTAGTGTTAATAACACATTTGTTCATTATATAACGCATAAGACTTTTACATTTAATATAGCAGCTACATGTATTAGTAATAATGTAGTATATTTAGCAACCTGCACTGCATGTTCATCGTTCTATGTAGGAAAAACAACTAGGAAGTTAAAAGAACGTATCATTGAGCATACATCTGAGTTAAGAAGGGCAAATGAAAAAAAAATGCTTTATATAAACACATAAGTACTCATAATACTGAACATAAATTTAGATTTAGGGTTATTGATATGGTATATACATCAAACGGGGGGGGTGATATTGATAACCTTCTAGAAATAAAAGAATATGAATGGATGTTAAGGCTATCAGCTGATAATATACCTGGTTTGAATTCTACTATTACATTGAAACCAGTTTTAATTAAGATACAGCGTACTAAGTTATGCTAAATGTTGTATATGAACCCATTGCACAACTGTATTTGTTATATGTGTATAAAAATTTTTTATATATATGTTTAAATGTCATATTTTATTAGTTGTGTGAAATTTTAAAACTGTCACATGATTTTTAGGCTGCTTGTCATGTGACTGATACTGACTTCTATTTAAATTGGTTTGTTTTATTGCATCCTGTATTAGTATTGAGGAAGGGTGTGTAACCCGAAAGCTTTGCTGTTATAAAAGTGTATTTTTCTCAATGTTTGTGTTTTGTTTATTGGATACTTGTTGCAGCGCTTCTAATTTGCAGTATAATATATTTGCTGTCTCATTGGGAGTATCTTGAGAGTCTTTGCAGCCTTTCTATGGAAACCACAAATTGCCTTAAATCTTTATTGGCAAATGAAGTTAATCCTTTATTGCATTTTGTCTCCATACCATCTGTGGATACTGCTGCTGCCTGTTCTATGGCTACAGAAAACACGGCAGATTTTGGTAAGAAGTTACAACTGCTAGAGAGAAAGGTGGGTGCATTTAAGCACCTACAATGGCAACGTTTTAGCTTTATGGCTTATCTGGATAGGGGCATAGTTCCACGGGGGCTAGGAGTTTTAAAAATGCCCTCGTATGGTAATGCCTATCCGGATTTGTTAAAATGATGGCAGCAATTAAACATCAAACTAAGCCTTGATTATATGGATCTTACGAACGACTTTTTTTCTAATGAGAAAGAATTGAAAGAAGAGATAATGAATATGGAGACTGAAATTATGGCTATGTCCTGCTTTAACATCATGCTTAATTCTTATCAGCAGATGCTGGACAGACTGCATGCACTTGATGATCGCCTAGAGGTAACCAAGAAACGTAAGTTACTACGCGATATGGTAGATTTTCAAAACGGCCATATCTTTTCTTGGCCGAAGAATGATGTGCCTTCTCTAAACAATAATAGTAAAAAACCTGTGGTTCAAAAAACCTCTATGGACACTCTAGATGAATTTTCGGAATCAACATCAATAAGCTCTCCTTTTCAAGAACCGACACTGACTAAAGAACTTGATAGTGCGGTCATGGCCACACCTACTTCGGTTGCATCACAAACAACTGATGCAAGTGCTGGCTTACACCTGACTAGGAGAGAAATGGAGAATGGCGGTGATAGTAAAAAAATCAATGATGCTAAAAAAAATGCATCAATCGACATTAAAACTTTTTCAAAAACGCTTCCAGTTAGATTAACCAGAGAGGGTAAAAGAGCATTCGGTCTCGAGAGGGAGGTCAACTATAAGACAAACAATGCATTCAAACAAACGCAAGAACAACAGTCCGGACAAGCAAGTGAAAATAATCCGACGATAGAGCGAGGTATTTTGAACTTATCTAGCTTCAATTTGGAAGCTTCTCATTATACACTGCTTCGGAAAGGTCTTGGTTTTATTCCAACTTCTGGTGATGATTTAGTCTCTGCATTGACTGATCTCAAGCATTTCATTAGGAATATAAATCTAAAGGTTATGTTTAAAAATAATGTGTCTACTCAATTAGCCTGTAAAAGGCGTAGTACATTTGTGCCTGTTAATATTCCTGTTCTTACAGCATATCATGATCTATGCGAGAAGGAATTGAGATGTGTATATTCAAAAACAGTTAAAAAAAGTTATAATTTAACATATGAAGACTTTTTAGCGCTCAAAGAGCTGTAGGCAGATACTAATATAGTTATTAAGCAGGCAGACAAGGGGGGGCGTTGTTGTAATTATGGATAGGGCTAAATATATGTTATCTGTTTCTGCTTTGTTAGATGATTCTCATGCATTTAAAGTTATTTCATCTATTGATGTTAAGAAATGTATTAGCTCTGTTAATATGATGATATATGACTTACAACTTAGTGGTGCCATTGATTTAGATTTGTTTAATTTTTTGACTGTTCCTTGTCCCACTGTACCGCAATTGTATGGTATACCAAAGAGCCATAAGTCACTAAGGGACCCACCAATGCGACCCATTGTCTCTGGTAATGGTTGGCTCACAGAGCCCATTTCAGTTTATTTGCAAAAGCAGTTACAACCTTTTTAATGCAATGTAATACTGTTTTAAAAGATACTACAGATTTTACGTTAAAGTTAAGGCAATGGTTTAATGATTTAAATACTACTACTGTGTGCAGAGGGGAATTCTTGTTTGTGACTTTGGCCATTTCATCCCTATTTACAGTTATACCAAATGAATATGGAATCAACTCTATTCGTGATTTTTTAGTTTTGCAGTCTTCATTATCAGCGAGAATTATAGAAAATATATGTTCTTTGTTAGACATAGTACTAACTAATAACATCTTTTTGTTTAACAAACAATTTTATTTGCAGCTTACTGGTGTGGCAATGGGCATACCAGTAGCTAATACTTATGCAAATCTAGTTTTGTTTCAGTGGGAAAAGACATATATTTATAATAGTACTAATTCCTTGAATAAGAATGTTTGTTTCTATCAACATTTCGTGGATGATTGCTTTTTAATTTGGAAAGGGTCCCCTATAGAATTAACTGAATATATACATTATCTGAATAATACCACTGAATTTTTAAAATTTAAAAATGGATTATTCAAATAGTTCTATAACCTTTTTAGATGTTTAGGTTGAGTTAAAGGAGGGTTCGATCAATACAACCATACATAAAAAAGAAGTTCATGCGGGCAGATATATACACAGTACCAGTATGCATGCCCCCCACGTCTTTAAAGGTATTGTGATGGCACAATTTAGTAGAATTAGTAGACTAAATACTGATGATTCTTGTTTTTTATCCCAGTTAGAAGAAACATTTGATGAGTTTGTAAGTAGTGGATATGATTTTGAACTACTATCAGCTATTAAAGCTAATACTATAGCTGACAGGCAGACAAAACCGAAGCCAACATTTTTGTCAGCAGATGAACCTATATCTGATCTTAGTAAGAATGTATTGAAGGAAGATAAAATCAGATATGTGACAACTTACAACACTATAACACATTTAGTTAAACAAATTATACAAAAATATTGGGTAGTCTTGATGGCATCTACGGACATAAAGGCTGTTTTAAGCAGTAAACCATATTTCTCATATAGGAATATGAAAACACTAAAGAGCAGATTATGCTATAAAGATTTTAAAGAAGAAAATTATGCACAACGAAACTCCTGTAAGCGTGGCACATTTAGCTGCATAAATTGTAGCTGTTGTAGTGATATTGTAGATGGTAGTGTTAATAACACATTTGTTCATCCTATAATGCATAAGACTTATATATTTAATATAGCAGCTACATGTATTAGTAATAATGTAGTATATTTAGCAACCTGCACTGCGTACTCATCGTTCTATGTAGGAAAAACAACTAGGAAGTTAAAAGAGCATATCATTGAGCACAAATCTGAGCTAAGAAGGGCAAATGAAAAAAATGCTTTATATAAACACATAAGTACTCATAATACTGAACATAAATTTAGATTTAGAGTTATTGATATGGTATATACATCAAACAGAGAGGGTGATATCGATAACCTTCTAGAAATAAAAGAATATGAATGGATGTTAAGGCTATCAGCTGATAATATACCTGGTTTGAATTCTGCTATTACATTGAAACCAGTTTTAATTGAGATACAGCGTACTAAGTTATGCTAAATGTTATATATGAACCCATTGCACAATTGTATTTGCTATATGTGTATAAAATTTTTATGTATATGTATAAATGTTATATTTTATTACTTGTGTGAAATTTTAAAACTGTCACATGATTTTTAGGCTGCATGTCATGTGACTGATACTGACTCCTATTTAAATTGGTTTGTTTTATTGGATCCTGTATTAGTATTGAGGAAGGGTGTGTAACCCGAAAGCTTTGCTGCTATAAAGGTGTATTTTTCTCAACGTTTGTGTTTTGTTTATTGGATACTTGTTGCAGCGCTTCTAATTTACAGTTGATAGAATAACAGGTCTTGCTTTAGCATGCATTTTTCTGAAGGTTATGAAGTCTGAAACTCAGTGTCTGTCATTATTTAGTGACTTCATTCCTAAATGATTTGACAGAAAACCACAAATTTTATGAGGAACAAACCAAAAATAAGGAGCAAAAATCTCTTCATTCTGCAAAAATCTGGACAGTTGAGAGGTATAGTTCAGCCAGGGCTGTCTGAGTTTGCTGCCCTACCCCCCCCTCACAAAATCATGGTCAAATGGAGCTTCTCCCCCTACAGCCATTCCAATGAACCATCACTTGGCTATTTCACCCCATTTACCATAAAGCCGAAAAACAAAAACCATAAACACTAATGTGAATGTGCATACTGCTTTACTTCTGCGATGATTTGGACTTCATTTGAAAGTTTTATTTTGCATTTTACAGCGCAGACACTAATATATATATCTGCTAAACAAAGCAATGCAGTCTCACAATGAAAACAGACTTAGCATTAAAACTTCTCTACCCTTGAAAACTCACATTCACTGAAACAGTATTGAAACCCACATTCAAAGAAAATACATTTTGCCAGTAGCAGATTAACTTTGGGTTTGGGCTGTTTTCAAATCACAGGCCCCTTGCACACAAAACATACACATGCTCTTTCATACACCTTCCTGATTGTATTAAATTATATTTTTTGTACAATACAGTACAGTTTTAGAGGGTGTTTTAAATTTATTGTTTTGAAAATTTTCCAGTAAACAATGAAACAAAATGCATGCACCAGTAATGACAAAACTGCCCAATTCAGAACATTTCCATCATAAAAGTCTACTCAAACGTCTACAGTCCACCAGTATCAGTACATATGCACAATCTCTGAAGAAGTAAAAGTCATCTAAATAATTCCACATTAAAGAGATCTGTAACTAATGAAGAGGTTGCTGCTAGCAAACAACTTTGTATCTCATTGTTTCATCTACAAATAAAGTGCCTGTTACCCTTGAGGAATAAATTGCCTATCTTACACTAAAAAAATGATAAGCTAGTAATACTGCAATAGGGAATGTATGGCAAACTGATAACAGGTTCATAGTTACTAGGTATCTTCGCTAAAAAGGAGTGCAGCATCCACCCCCTTTGCAACACAGTACAGTATCAGCAATGCATCTATCTACTGTGGGAGTAGAACCCACAGCCTTCTGCATCAAAAAGCAAGTATACTACCTGTTGTGCTATTAACAAGGCAAGCAGACTCAGTATAAGCAGCACTAAACATTTGTTCCCCTGCAGCTTTCAGCTTCTTGTAAAATCTACTCACTCAGTTGTATCTCTGAACTTTGCAGCACAAAGAAAAATGGGGAAAGCCAATGTTTATTGTGGGGGGGGGGAGGGAACAAAAGCCCAAAAAACAGGGACACATTTTAAACATTGCTTGTATAATGTTGGAAAGTTGCTAGAATAAAATGCTGTGTTACCACCATACATTTCATTGCCAAGCCTTAAACCCAGGACCCTGTGCAAAAGAGTCAGAGCAACATACTACTATGCCAAATCAGCTGTTTTGTGAAAGAGGAAGACGGAAACTTAAATGGCTACCATTTAGTGAATTCAGTTCTCACCATAGCACAGCTGTCAACCTCTTAGCACAAACACCTGAACAAAGCCAATAATGGGTGAATACATCCCCCAAACATTCAGTGAATTCAGTTCTCACCATAGCTCTCAATCTCTTAGCAAAAACACCCGGACAAAGCCAGTAATGGGGGAATATAGCACCCAAACATATTCAGTGAATTCAGCTCTTACCATAGCTCTCAACCTTAGCACATAAAACCTGGATGAAGCCAATAATGGGGGAATACAGTCCCAAAAATAGGGACAAATTTCAAATATTCATCTTATACACTTAGAAATTTGCTAGAATAAAAGCTTTTGTGTTACCATGCACTTTCTGAAGAATATGAAGTCTGATATTCAAATGAGTGCCATTTTTAACATTTGTTAACCAGGAAAGTCTGACTTGAAACAAAAGCTAATTCTTAGCAGAGACCCAGGGAGAAACACTCCAGACAGACACATGTCTTTGTAAGATGGGAGGACACAAACACAGGGAGGGCATACAGACTCCACAGAGAAGGTAAGGCACCCCAGCCAAGAATCAAACCAGAGAACCTTTAGCTGTCAGGCAACAATGCTACCACTGCACCAATGCACTACTGGCTTTGCAAGGACACAAAAACACAGAAACCACAGATTTTATGAGGAATAGAACAAGTATGAAGGAAGAATCTGCAATGTTTTTACAAATGGTGGTGGGTAGGGAATTCAGGCTCCTGCCACCTGGGCTCAGGGTTCAAGCCTTATTCTCTACCCACCACCATGTAGCAACTGGGGTATTACACACACACACACACACACACACACACACACACACACACACACCCTACCTGTCCTCCACAAACCGGCCGATCCTGTTTGCAGCTAAGTCCTCCACAAAATGGCCACTGATCCACGAATCCTCTCCTACGAAGCAGCTAAGTCCTCTGGCATCCTGGCCCATGCATGGGTCTCCCACAAGAGATGGCTAGTGCACCCTGTCCAACGAGAGTAGGCCGGAGCCTCCATCCTGCGAGCGATGCAGTCTCGTGACCTTGCGGTCATCACCGCACAGACCTCTGGGCTGAAAGGGCCGAGTTTCCTGCCTTTCCTATCCAGACTGCCTAACAGAGCAGTCTGGAGCTCCGGAATGAGCACGCATGTGTGGAGTTCATGTATTTTTTTTTTTATTTTATTTTTCAATTTTATTGTTTAATTCTACAAGTGGGGGGGGGGGGCTGCAGTCCTGCAGTCCTATAGCATGAGCCGCCCCTGAGAGCTGGTCAGCCATAAACCCTTTACATTGGCTTTGACCTCCAAGACTTTACATACCAAAGAGGAGTGGCCCAAGGACTGAACCCTGGGATGCATGGTTAGTAACAAGTCCTTTGGAGGTGGTAGAGGAACCCACTCTAATTTCCTGGGTTCTGTTTATGAGAGAATTTGCTATCCAATAAGTTACACAAGGATTAACATTTAGCTGGAGTAGTTTATCTATGATACCTTAGTGTTGGATAATGTTGAACACCTTTGCAAGGTCTAGATATATGAGTGTACTGATTATTTCACTTACCTTTTTAAAGAAATCAACCAGGTTAAGTAGGCAAGATATGCCCTTAAAACATACAAGCCAGCAAGTGTTGGAAAGTGCCAAATACGAAAATATTTATTCACATAAGAGGGACCAATCCCCCTATGAATCTGATGTTACATAAACAATCAAACCGGTTTCGGCTCCACAGAGCCTTCTTCAGTGAAATTCAAATGGTCAAAAGATTAAGTATCAGTTCAAATACATTTATATAGTGAAGAATCACATAAGGACCAATCAACAAGCTTAATTCAAAATTGGTCATTAAGACCAGGTGGAAACAAAGCTCCAAGTTTTACAATCCATTTCCTCTCCTTAGAACAGAGTAATTCATGCCAATGGTGTTTATCTTTACATATACCCTTGATGCAGTCAATGGTAACACATTTAAAAGAGGCTGATGCATGTTTTAAACTATGTTTATATAATGCATTACTAATGCGTTTGTTCTTAATATCACTCAGATGTTCACAAATTCTAAGACGAAAGGCCCTAGAGGTCTGTCCAACATAAAAAGCAGAACAAGTGCAGGTCACCAGATAGATGACCCACTCAGTGCTACAGTTGGCCCAAAATTTGATATCAAAGACCTCAGAGGTGTTTCTGCTACTAAATTCCCGAGTATGTGAAACACGAGTGCAAAATGAGCAGTGTCCACATGGAATACATCCTACAACTGGTTTGCCTGTAAGAGACAACTGGGTAGAGGCAAAAGAGTCCGGACACACCCTCTTATAATGATTAAATTTAGAACCAATAGTCTGTCCCCTTCTAAATGAAAAAGAACATCTATCTTGAAGAAAAGAATTCAATTTATGATCAGCCTTTAACACATTCCAATGTCTGTGTATAATATTCTTGAAGCCCTGTGTATTCCGTCCATAGGTAGTAACCAGACGTAAGGGCTGTGAAACCAAATTATGATTCTTGTATCTGTATGATAATAAATCCTGTCTATTTAAATTGGAAGCCCACTGTTTGGCCAAATTCACTGTACCTGGACGATAACCTCTATTAATAAATCTACGGGTCAGGTCATCACGAACCTCAAAAAAGGACTGTTGGCTTGAACAAATTCTTCTGGCTCTTAAAAACTGAGATTTGGGTATATTTTGGATGATATGTTGTGGGTGGAAGCTGGTAGCATGTAATAAAGAATTAAATTCTGGAAATTTCCTGAACAACCTAGTGGACAGAGTATTGTCCTCATTTCTAGTGATTTCAACATCCAGAAATAATATCCTTGATGTATGATAGGTCAACTTAAATTCAATGCCCCATATATTGTTGTTGAGGTATTCCAGAAACTCCATAAGATAATGTTCATCAGCTTTCCACACCAACCAACAATCATCCAGATAATGACGCCAAATGTCCATCTCACACATGCAGATGTTATGATTATGATCATAAATCGTAATTTCCTCAATGTATGCCATAAAAAGATCTGCATATATGGGTGCGAAAGACGCACCCATAGCAGTACCTTTGGTTTGCCAGAAACATTGATTTTGATAATAAAAAACATTGCTAGTCAATACATATTCTGTGAGACATACTAAAAATGTATTAAATCCAGGTTGGTATAGGCCAGATCTGGCCAACCAATAGTCCAAGGCTTGTAAGCCTGCCCAGTGTGGAATATTGGTATAAAGAGAGGTAATATCCAAGGTACACAATAGCCAATGGGGTTCAAGTTGGGTGTCATTAATAATGTCCAAAAATTGGGTGGTATCTTGAATCCTAGCTCTTATGAATCCAAGTAATGGTTTTAAATACTGAGTTAAATACTCAGACAAGGGTTCTGTAAGTGACCCATGTCCGGAGACAATAGGTCGGCCTGGTGGATTACTGGCATGTTTATGTATCTTGGGTAACAAGTAGAGGTGTTGTTTCTTGGGTGACAGGACCATTAATTGTTCTTTTGTAAACTGTAAAGATATGCCCTTAACAAATATTATTGGCTTCAGTTTAGCGCTTGTAGGTTACCTATGCCCTTATTTACTAATTCCATAATGATCCTTTATATAGACTTACAGATGAGGGTAGTCATACTTATGGGTTTATAATTTATCGGGTCTGTTGGCATTGTGATGACAGTTTCTGTCCTCCATTCATCTGGCACAAAGCTTGCTTGGAAATTGACACTGAATAGCCCTCTGTAGGGGGGCTGACATGTCTGGTTTCAGCCTGGCCAGTAAGCAACCTATGATGTTATTTGGCCTCAAAGAAACAGTGTTCTTGGCCATTGATAGTGACTTGAGAACTTGATCATAGCATATTTGAAGGGGTTGTAGATGTAAGCATGAGATATGAAAACACAGGGGGGTGAAATTAGAACTAAATTTTAAATTTATCAGGTAGTAGATTGGCTATGTCCTCTGGAACTGGGTATGTAATGTCATTTACTATTAGCTCTGCACAGTGATGGGCATTGTTACTAACACAGTTAAAAAGGCTTCATTATTTTTGTGTCATATTTGGCTTTGGTTAATTTGATCAAGGTCCAGAATTCCCTGTTAAATTTAACAAGAGCTTTTTTGGAATATTGAGGGTTACATTTATTTTTACATGCAATCTTTTTTATAGACCTGTTTACATTTAGGTTCCACCATAGGGGGTTATTTTTGAACTTGGCATTGTATTTACTTTGGGGGGAGGGCATGCAACTATTCACATATGCATAGAAATTGGCAGTAAAGGATCCTGTATAAGCAGTGGAGTCATTGAGTTTGAAGGGGAAGGTGAATTTAGCCAGGTCATCTATCAGTTTGAGAAGATTAGCCTTGGCATAATCTTCGAATACCTAGGTATTAGAAGATACCTCTGGCTTCAGTCTTAAGGTGAATGTGATTGATATGTGATCCAATTTGACCAGGGAGGCAGTTATCTTTGGTAGGGAGTAGAGCTATTCCATGTTAGTGAAAACCAAAGTCCAGGATTTTATCTCCCCTTGTTGGGGTGCAGACTCAATGCTCCAGAGAATTTATACTGATGAGGCCCATAAATGTATTGGCATAAGTGACAGATGATGTTAATGGAGAGGTAGTTGAAGTCCCCTTGGAGAATGGAGTTTGTCTTAATGCATAGGCAGTCTGTACCAGTATATATGTACAGTGTATAGTGGGAGTTATGGGCTGACAGGGACATAGAGGAGGTCATGTGGGTAGACATAATGTGATGAGGGATCTTGTTAATGGTAATTTGGCCACAGAGAAGTTCCAGATTGTTATCTTATCTAAACAGAATGGAGGTGAAATGTATTTTTTGCAAATATAGAGACACCACTGCTTGCAGTGCCATTCATCTTGGTGGGCCTGAATGTGTGGCAGGCATTGAAACTCTGCATTGATGGGACTGCTGTCAATGGTCTTGAACCAGCTCTCCTTAAACAATGCATATATCAATGTTTTCCAGGGTAAGGAGTGCTTATAGCAAGTGGAGTTGTTTTACTAATGCATTGGGCAGCAATGCATATACATTATTCAGATTCTGTTTAGTAATGTTGGAAGCTTTTGAGGACTGATGTTGCTTAAAAAGGCACTATCAGGGTGGACAAGGTTTTAGCCAACATACAAATGTCTTGAGGGGATAGGTGCAGTCCATCCCTAACAAAGTAGTTATGACTGTCTACCATCTCCTCCCATGCCGATCTATATTGGACCCTCTATGAATGACACCAGAAGCTTAGCTAATTGTTGAAGGCAGTAATCTTTTATTCATATTGGGGACATTATTCTTGATGATGGTAAAATGCTGCTCAAGGCTGGGTTCATACCTGCCTCAGATACATATTTCAAGAGCTCCATCACATCTTTCTTCATATAGTCCAGGGAGGTACATCTCAAGCCATTTACACCCATGTGTACTATTACTATTTCTTATGTGTACTTGTAGTGTAAGGACTTGAGTGCCTGCAAAATGTGGCAAATACTGGCACCTGAAAGGCAACTGACCACGACCCTCTCCTTACACAGCCTGGTGAGTGGTGCATCAGTGTGTTTCACAATGGAGTCCCTATGACTAGGGTGTTGGATTGTGTGGAGGCTTGCCTTATGGGCTTTTCAACTGACACACTGTTTTTACTATATTACTTTAAGAGGCAGGTTATCATACTATCCATAATAATTTCAATTCAGTTCAACAGTGAATGGTTTATTTCTCTGGATGTTAGCCTATACATTAATTTGAGTAAAAGCAAACTGTGGTGGACATAAAATCCATCTGACTTCCTTGTGGACATTTGATTGTCTTTGCAGTGAGATTACTAGAAGCTTAATATTCATACCCACCTGAGCTATAAATGGAGCTATCATGCCTCCAATACGACTAAGTGAACTGCATGATCCCATTCCAAAAGCACGGACTGTTGTTGGATACACCTGAAGAGGAAACAAAAACATAACATTGTTTTCAAGAGGAAGACCAAAGAATAATAATATTTCATAGCATCCTGTATTGATTATAAATTAAATTTGTGACCTAGACATCAGAAATACACTATGCAGAATGAATATTTTACATTTCAAAGATATACAGTAAATCTGGAACAGTACATTTGGACAGATATGAAACAGCTTTTCATAGTATAAAGCATGATGTATCACCTCTCACATTAATTAAGAGATGACTAATGACATGAAAGATTAGAAAAATAATTTTCCTTAAAACTGCAGGTTTGGTTTTAAAATGCAAGCTCAATTCTCACACTACTAATGCAACTTCATTAATGTAGAGCAGAACTAATAGAGTTGTATTTTCTTTTTTTCTTCTGAGCCACTGTCTCAGTTCAGAAGGATACACTAGAATAATAAGAGATAAATTATGTTCATTTCTTGCCTGGATGATCTCTTAAGTCATGCAAATTACTTAGAGCAAGCTAACTGGATTGAAAAGGAAGGACTCTGCTATGTCAGTGTTTTAAAATGACATTGGTAAATTCCTGGGTTCTCTTATACCACTGTCTTTTTTCTAACAAGACAAACATACCGGTATCAGATAAACATTTATCTATCTGTCATTTGTAAGTTTCAATTTATTTATTTATTTACATTTGTTGATAGAAATTAAAGGAGTGGATGTTTCTGAAGACCTGAGATCGAGCATGAATTAAAAACAAGGTATAATGTAATACAGTGGATAAAATGGTGGCTCTGTCAACACATTATTTTTACTTTC
The DNA here is from genome assembly GCF_019279795.1 of Protopterus annectens. Lineage (NCBI taxonomy): Eukaryota > Metazoa > Chordata > Ceratodontiformes > Protopteridae > Protopterus > Protopterus annectens. The sequence goes on from NC_056745.1 coordinate 440,824,858, forward strand.
TCATTGAGTTCTGTAACACTGGCTGGGTGCAACACCAATTAGACATCAATCTTTTAGCTTCAGTAAACAAAATTTTGAATGGCAGTCATTTTACTATGGCTACTTATGAGGGTGACCAGAGAAGATGCCATTCATGATGAAACTTGGCAAGACCAGCAAGATTCGCTGGGACGTTTCACATTGTACTCAGGAGGCGACCCAGGCTATAGCTACTCACCAGATGTCTACAACTCTTTTCTTTTTTTAATGGCACAAAAAACTTGTCCTGCAACTGTCTGAAATTTTACTTGTCGTCAAGGGCAGTAAAATATAAGAATCTCAAGGCATCTACTGCATATACATGTAACATACTTAACTTCTCATCCTTCCTTCCACCTGGTTCCGCTACTTTATTGTATCGCAGTGTGCCTGCACCAAATACAAGACATTATTTTTTCCAGCTTTTGATTTTCTCCTTGTTTACTGCTTTCCATTTTCTTTGGATAGTCATTTACTGGCTTGAATAAATTGGAAAAGATTTGTGACGAGTACAATGTCAGTGATGCATATCACATCTATAATAAGCTAAACCTTTCTCATAACTATAGAAACGTGTTTGAAAAAAAAAAACTTTTTTGTTCCACCTTCATGTTGGTAGCTATGATGTACTTCTAGCGTCCTTCATCCTTTATTTAAGTTGACATCTAGCATACATTCTATATTGTGAACCATCTGAAACTCCACAGCTCTTTCTAATTCTGATTATCTTCTTATATAGTTTACTACTTGTTAAAGATGTTTTAATTTCATTGAGATGGGTTTTCTTTTCACTTATGAATGTTGTTTTCTATCATACATTTATTTGAGTGACTGTTGCTCACCAGGAGAGGATCCTTGAAATTTTAAGAGACAAAAGAACACTTTATGACTAAAAATAAATAACGGCTGTGGTATTATGGCACTAATAAATGTTGACTATCATTCACTGTGATGCAAAATACTGTATTATCACCAAAGTTGATATATAGACATATTACTCCAGCAATAACATAGAAGAAGCAAATTCAAGGACTGAGGAAAGGGACAGTGCTGTCCCAGGATGGCATTTACATCCCCATATGTCCTTAGTTTGGTAAGTAAGATGCCTAATCAGGCAACAACAATTAAGCCAGGTTCAATTTGCAATAAACCTTTGCAGATCTGGTTATACATTTAATAATAATTATATATGTGCTCATAGTTAAGAGTAACCTACCTCAGCAGTATAAATATAGATGGTGTTGAAGTTTGCTGATGCAAGGGAACGAAGAATGAATAAAAGTGCGATCAACCCAGAACTGTAAAGAGAAACTATTCAGTTAAATTAAAAAAAAAAGATAAAAGAGAAATAATAGCACACAAAGACTTTATAATGACAAAACTTTTAACATATAAATTGCTAAGAAGTGGTTAGATAGCAATGATTTTTGTCTAGTGATCAGATGTGGTTGCAAGTGCTAATTGCAAAACTGGTATGGGACTATAATGTTGTTCATTGTTGCTTGCAGCCATGGGTGGGCCATGAAATAGAGCCATCCAACTTCAACAGAAGATATTTTCATCCTCTTTAGTAGAAAGATTTTACAGCATATATGAGGCCTGATTTGACACCACTCAACAGCACTGTATTCTTGAGCCTCACACCTGTACATGCATGGTGACCCATTCAATCAGCAGGGAAATCCTGCATTGCTATGGTGTAGCTAAGTAATCATAATCACCACTGTGTCACAAGGAAGGAGAAAACACTTAATGAAAAAAAAATGAAAAGTGTAGTTAAAAATTGCTAACACTATGCTTAAGGACAAGCATAGAAGAATCATTATAAAATCACAACACAAGTACCTCTGAAGAAAAAATACATTGACATCTGCCTAAATACTTACTTTCCTGTGCATATATTAAGAAGAAGGTAAAACACCCCAGTTAAAAACATAGTTATTGCCAAGCTGAGCCTTCTTCCGATCACATTAATTCCCAAGATGTTCAGTGGAATTACTGCAAAACGAAGCAGTGTGTTAATTTAGTCAGAGAGCAGTCAATACACATGCAATGATAATATTACTTTTACATTATTTTCTTAAAAAAAATAACTGGTCAACTTCAGCAGTATATCAATTTTAATAATGATCTAAAAGCAGGATTATGTCTTAACTCTTTTGTTAAAAAATGGTCATCTTCCCCACAGCATTTTTATCAATGAATAAACAGCGAATAGCAGGTCAATATGCTTAGCTGAAAGATCAGAACTCTAAATGAGCTGCAAAAATGACAAAAGGGATACTACTGTAGATGATTAAACTGATACATTTCCTAAATATAGGGACCACATCAAGTTCAGTGAAAGACAGGCACATAGACATTATTAGCAGCATTTTCTACATGAACTATGGTTGCAAAAGTTGGCTGGAAGCCCCAGAAAATGGATGAATGTAACTACAGTAGGTGGAGTGCCCACTGAAGTTTTTTTGAAGAATAAATGCTAATTGTTCCCCATGTGCTAGTCACGGGACAATCCGTGTAGAGTTTTAGCACCTCAAATATAATTTCTGGATGCCATGGGGATGTCCGTAACTGGAATAGATTTTGACCAAACTATGCAACAAATAAAATATGCTGAATTGGGAGTTATTAATTATTATTATTACTATTACAGAATATAGGAGGCTTAAACTTGTCTTATAACTCTGACTCACAGATGATTGTCAGGGGTGGGGGGGGGGCTGCATGAATGGGGTGGGGCCCACCAGTAAATCTGATAATTATCTATAACTATTAATTTAAGACTGATAGCTCTGAAAATACTGATTTGTCACTGGGAGCCCATGTTTGTGCACCCAAGATATCAGGGAACAACAATCATCAAACAGATAAAATGATCCTGCAAAATATAACTTGTAGCAAACCTTCAGTTATTACCTCCAGAAAAAGAACTAAAATGACTGTGTGAACACTATAGTTTGCATGGAAAGATGTAGCCATCTCCATTAGAAAGTGCAAACATGGATCTATTGCAGATGAGAGATACATTCCACTCCACAAATGTAGAGAAGTGACTTGCATCAAATCCTAACTGGAGAACAAATTTTCTAATGCAGCGTACTTGTATACAGGTAATGCCTGCTGAAAACAAGTCCAACTCTTCATGGCAGCATATTAAGTTGCAATAAAGCTTGGGCAGTTAAAAAGCAAATGGTCACCATTTTGCATTCTCATTAAACAGCACTTTGCTGCTAGTGAGCATAAAATGAATAGAAAAACTAAATAAAATACAAAAGAAAATCATGTACGTGTATTTGTGTGTCTGTGCTTGCATGCGTGTGTGACAGCATAAGTGTGAATGGGTGATATACAGCTAGACAAGATGGCGCTGACTGCAACACGCAGTCCATTAGCACGGATTCATTAAACATTAAGAGTTATTGAACTCAGTGTCTAGCAATATTGACTGACTTTAATACAAAGTGATTTAACCTAAAAATTAATTGTCAGCATGAAACAACAAAACCACAGTCAGTAAAGCCGGGGGCAAACAGCTGCAATGGCTTGCATTTTCTTTCATTCATCAGCTCACAAGCATTCATCTGAGGATATATTCCCACAACAAAGTAGATATTAAGTGGTGTGTGTGCTGCATTTCTGAATGCATGTTTGTTTCTGTGTACTTGTGTGTAAGTCTGTATGGCTGTGCTTTAGTTTAACAATTTAACAGCTAGACATTTTATAAGCACAATAATGCCCTCCAGGGTGCGGGTTATTGTGGAAGTAACACTCTTCCAGAGGTGTGTGGTGTCAGGCCTCAAAACAACCCTGGGCATATGTTATTTCCACAATAATACACACCCTGTCAGGCTTTATTAACTCTGGTGTACTGCCCCTGGTGGTCACTTGACGATCCCTGTTGTGAGAATATGGAACTGTACACATACCTTAGTGAGTGCAGGAATCAGTATTCCAAGCACTCTACAAGATTCCATATGAGAATGACATATGTCTACCAGATGGTGGTGTTGTCCACACAATAGTGGTCTTAAGTGTTCCTGTCATGGAGTTGATGGCATAATAGGTGCAGTGGGATGCAGAAGGGTGTGATGTGCCCTGTCACAGGCACTGACTATGGAAACAACCTCTAACATATGGTGCCCAACTAAACCACTTGTTATACCAAGTACTGTACTGTGGTCTCTCTATTCACCAAGAAATCTCGTTCTACAAACCTACTGGTGACCAAGACTGATCGTGAAACTTTTAGACATTTCTGAATCACTCTGCCAAATCATTTATCTTCATTTGCATTCACAAGGAGTTCGTTAGCATAATGCTATGCATTTCCTTCTCATTATATCGTCATTAGCATATGATGCTAATCATGCAATTTTGCCAGCCTGAGTGATGGAGCTACCCGTGTCTCCAAATTGGTGCAGATCATTATGCAGGTTTACCTAACACATTGCTCATTTTTTTAATTCCAATTTCCAGCCTTGATCTTGTTCTCACACTATGTTGAAATAAATGTGTCAGTTCTTATAATGATGCAGTTCAAGATTTCTTTTGAACATTAGGTATTCAAGCAGAGTGACATAATGTTCTTCTTGTATGCAAGTACAGAAGGGAAGGATACTTTAGTAGTTAGAAAATAGCTTGCATGATAATTACAGGGCTTGTTGTAACAGATTATTAGAAGATTATGTCTTTTATTTTAAACACAATTTAAAATCGGTGTGTGTGTACTTTTCCTTCAGCATAGCAGTGGAGTATAAAACAAAATACTTTACTAAATTTATTATTACTTAATTCCTCAGACTATGCAGAAGATACACACATCAACTTTTAATGTACAAGAATTTTTAACAGTTTTATTTTTATACAGAACCAGTTGCAATAAATAACAAACATGGTTGCACAATCTTGCTGTTTATAATCAAAAGCGAAGTTATAACTTTCCTGATGACACTTTTGTCTCTCTTAGTGCAGTATAATATGAACGAGTTCTCTAGCATTTGTGAAAATTGTCTTTTAGTTAAATATTACTGGTGCTGTTTAAAAGACATAAAATTCCAGGTCTGGTTTCCAGTTTTGCTCTCACACTTGAACAAATGGACACCATCATATTGGATTACACCAGTCAGTTACCATAGGGAAAATGATTATGAAGATTTTAAAATAAACTGACTGGTGTCATTCAGATTTCCTTTATCGTTGCTCATCAGTGCATATTTATGCAAATGATTACTCTTACTTCATGATTTTATAGAATGTGTTTGTCCCTTTACTCAGTAAATGTTTTAACTTTCATATGAACGTTTTTATTTCATAATGTAATTGTTTTAACTTTTATGTGAATGCTTTTGCTTTTTCAATTATTTGGAGCTTTTCTCCTCGGGCCTCCACTGAAAAAGGACTTGTGTCCAATCGGACTTTCCTGGTTAACAAATGTAAAATAAATAAAAATAAAACACTGTAAGGCATTTTTCACTGGCTCTAAGTTAGTGCAATTTTCAGAAAACAGAGATAATTCAGAAAGCGTGAGTCAGGTCTGGTATCCTGCCTGTGACCCAGAGGGTGACAGGACTAACAAGAAACAGAGTACAAAGGATTAGTCCAGATAAAATCTTTTTAGCTAGTAGATCTAGGAGATTCTGTCTGATGTCCTTACTGTGGCAGGAATAAAGATGCCTTGCTGAAGTTTCAAGTAGTTTATTCAGTTAAGCAGATAGATGAATGAGTCTTGTTCTAATACTTCACATTCAACAGGTCAGTTATTTAAAGACAGTTATAGACAATGGTAGGAGGGTCTAGGGGTGTTGATTGCTGGACAATCTGGGAGATCCCAAAGCTTAGAGATTGATCCCTTATTTGAATATTCCTGAAAGAACAGTGAGGGTTTATCAGCTCAGCAGTCCGTGGAACCTCATTCTTAGCTAAAAGGGTTTTATTTTTTTTTTGACAAACAAAACATGACAACATACCATGAACTATCACTGTAGAATTAAATTTAAGGAAACTCTTTCACCTGAGCTTCATCAGGTTCATCTAATATATAATGTATAAAAAGATTTATAAAGTCTAGGAAATCAAACATAATGAAGTCATTGTTTGTTAGTTACATTAGACCCAAACTTGAGTATGGAATAGCAATATGGAAACCCTATAGGAAAACAAGCATGAATAAACTGGAAAGAGTACAGCGGAAATATACTCAGGGCATCTATGGATGTGAAAATCTAAGTTATTATGAAAGACTAAAATATCTGAACTTGTACAGTGTCTCTTACAGATATTTAAGAGGAGATCTTATTCAGGTATATAGGGCATTTAGGGAGAACTACCTCTGGAATGTTTGGGGTTCTCAAAAAGTACTAGAGAATCATCCGATAACCTATGTAGAAGATTCTATAGGAATGAGAAGTGTACTAATTGGTTCTCTGACAGAGTAGCTGATGCTTGGAACAGACTACCAATTTACATTAAAGCAAGTATTAGTTTAAATATTTTTAAGGACAGCCTGGACATTTATTATGGGAACAAGTGTTTTGGTATATTGGCAAGCTAGAAGGGCATTGATGCCTGTGTTTGAAACATTTGTATGTATGTATATATGTAACAGAGTGGTTTACACTTTGATTATTGTGTATCTAATGTGCAAGGTAGAGTACCTCTGGTAGCACAGTGTGGTTCTATAGTGTTCCAGTCTGGGGTCTTCACTATCAAGCCTCTTCCTGGGTCTAGCAGTTAGTTTGGGCTCTTTTCAGATTCTTCCTTTCTTCAGGTTCCAGGTGGTGAAGTCAGAGTTCTTCTGTTCAGAAGCTTCCTCTCTTCAGGTGGTGAAGTCGGGGCTCTTCTGTTTAGATTCTTCCTCTCTTCAGTTTCCAGGTGGTGAAGTCAGTGCAAAAGAGAGTTAGATAACACTGTCGGACATCAAACTCCAGATCCTCACAAACTAACTAGTGAAGCACTGCCATGATTTCCCAGACCATGGAAGTTTCCACTTCACCATCATGTACAATTTCACTCTAGTCCACTCAAAGGAAACAAAAATACCATCCTCGAAAAAATGGAGTTAAGCAAGCCGATCAGGCTTGATGTCTACCACCACCCTGGTCTAAACTCAAGCATTTCTATTAAACGTGTGCTTGCACTCAGGAAACTAAATCATAAATCATACAGCTAAATCATCTGTACTGTTTGACCTTGGATTTGGAAATAAACTGTTAATTAAGTCTAATCAGTGCTATTAATATGAAAAATCCAATCAAAAAAATTAGATCTGTAGATCATTGCATCTACACTGTGGTATGATTTTTTTCTGGTGAACTAATAACATGGGAGCCAAGACGCTATATTTATTTATTTATTTATTGATTGATTGTGATCTCAAGATGTGTACAAATCTAAACACTAACTGTCAGGAGTCAAAACGCTTTTACCTCATGATGTGTACGAACTTAAACAGCAACTTTCAGTTTTGTAAAAAATAATTTCTATAACTCATTTGGGACTTGGGCTTTCCTTTTGTTGTTAGGAGTGAGAAAAGGGTACCAAACACTAGCCTCCTAGTATGATAGCCCACACCCATACCAATTATATCAGTTTCTTACATCATCTAACCCCACTCCAGGGCCCATGGCACCACCCCCTCTCTCAAGAGATTGGTTAACTGCCCTTCCACCTGATCACTCCCAGTTTCCAGCTTATTATGCCACCCTGATTTTTAACTTGTTCACAGCTTTTCTTACATAAAAACAACTACAGCCATTACATTAAGCACAGTATACCGCAAAAGTAGTGTTGCGATTACCAGAATAAGTGTTGCTGATTTTTTTCCTAGGTACTGGACAAAAAGAGTAGTCCTTCCAGGTCACCTTCAGCAGGGTGGCAATTGTCCCTCTGAGGAGAGGCAGATGTGGTGACTGGTTGTGGCTGTTTTTTTGCTAGCAGACAGGCAGCTGATACTCCACATCTTTCACAACAGCAGAAAATGTGGAAAGAAGAGACATGACCTCTTCAAGTGCTGGGTTCAGCAGAGCTCCTGCTTGGTACACATTTGTATGACTACTTGGACTTCAGTTTTACATGATCAACAACTATGTACTACACATTCCCATCAACTAGATAGCCTGTCACTTCTCAGGCAAGCCACCTAGATGAAGGTCTTCTTTGCAGTTGTAAAGTAAAGCAGACACTGATCAGTACAATGTCCTCCTGCCAACAGAAGCCAAGGACAAATAACATTCAATAACCAGAATGGGTCAACTTCATATAATCGAAATCCCAGTTACCCAAATTTTAAATAACCGAGATGACAACACCGAAATAGCATTTGAACGAACACTCACATTACCGATAGTGTAACCAGGGAAAGGAGGCAGTCGGCCATCAGGAACAAAAAAAATACCAAAGCTGTCAAACCCATCTAACTGGGGAACTTCACCCTCCACACCCACCCAATGTCAGGGGCTGTGCCTTCACCCCCCCAACTAAATATACCAACTCCAAGATAACACTATAGTGGGGAAAAGGCAAACTCCCAAATGTTGGCCGACTGCCTCCTTTCCATTGTTACACTATCGATAATGTGAGTGTTCATTCAAATGCAACTTCAGTGTTGTCATCTCAGTTATTTAAAATTCGGGTAAGTGGGATTTCGATTATATGAAGTAGACCCAGCCAGAATATACAGTACAAAAATCAATATAAAGTACTTACTGTAGAACAGTGTGTGTGTTGTACCTTTAAGAAGCATTTCCAGATGTAGGCATGTGCATATAAATAGTGAGCACGTACAGGTAGCTGTGCCATTTTGAGAGAACAGCCAGAGTGTTAACATGTATGAGTATGGTAGTCAGTCTATTTATAAGTTTATTTAAGTTTAAGTTGCAAAGCCTCATTTCTGATGAGTTTGTGTGTAATAAAGCTGCTTGAACTGGAACCCACAACCATTCCTGACCGGACGAGCGACACTTACTATAAAATGTTTTCTCTCTGTCTTTCTCTTTCCCTAATCTTTGCCTTTTACTTATGGGGCAGATTAAGGTAGGGCCTTTGCACTGCTCACATGACTGGCAAGTTGGTGCCACGCATCAATTTTATACAAAAAGTCGTCATAACAGCTCTACTGGTGCTCAAAATAATCATAGTGCAAGATATGCAGGATGACTTTTGTCTATTGGCTGCATCAAGCAGGAGCTCTGCTGAACCCAGCACTTGAAGAGACCATGTCTGCAGAAGACATTAGCAAGGCTAGGGTTTGGGCAAATTGGATGTCTACCCCAAATGCAAGCAGTTAGATGACATGATTTTTCGGTACCTCAGAAGAGTTGAAGTCTTGGTGTGAGTGCAGTATCGGCATTCATTTAAACAGCAGTGGTTCTCCTAATTTCAAAGCTGCATAAATGGATATCTTTCTGAAGCAAACAGCTAATAGAAGCTCCTTGGTACACTTTTGCTATTTGAAAAATCCCTTTTTCTTTCTTTTATTTTTCTTCTTGTCCTCAAGTTTGAGATGGAGGGGATGCCAGCCTGGGAATGTGCCTGGATGCCAAATGAGATAGTTATGGTGATGACTCAATGGTTTACTATCACATGTTCGACACTACTGTGGCCGAAAGTGCATATATCCGAAGAAAATGTTTGGAAATGACAACACCGATCACAGTAAATGCCGAACTGAGCATTTCAGTGAAGTTGAATGTTGAACATTTCAACTTCACTGAAATTCTCTTAGCCACTAAACATATTTTAACATGTTTTGTAGGGGGGCAAGCCCCTCTACACCCCCCATGTGGGGGGCTGTGCCCCCCACCCCCCTACTTATATATACAAACTCCAAGATCTCACTACACTGAGGAAAGGGTACATTTCCCAATCCCCACTATAGTGCGATCTGCACTACACTGTCAAACCTTGCTATAGCGGCTGTTTGCTATTGTAAGGTTTGACAATATAGTACTCGCACTAATGGTTCTGCTACCTGATTTATGCACATATGTTGATCGCACATAGTGCGATCGACTATGTGATTGTAAACTGACTCAATATGTCAGAATGAGGGAAAAAATATTTCAGTGTGCTTGGTCACAAGTTATGAACAGCATATGATGCACTTCACTGGGCGGCAAAGTGCCTTTATGGACATAATCACTAGTGCTGACAGGCAGCACTACAGACTTTACACAGGCATAGTATGAACGTGATCTCCTAGCCTGGGAATGGGCAGGGACGAGCATGGTGCCACTGGCTGTGGATGATGTTGCTGCCATAACATGTTGTACTTCAAAGACCATTGCACTATGTTACCTCATTATCATAATTTATTGTTGCATGTTCTGAAGTTATGTCTTGAAGATGTGTAATGAAGTGTTAATGTTTTAATTTTTGAATTGTTAATGTGTTTTATTTATTTATTCTTTGTTGAATGGTTTAGTCTCACTAAGCTAGTAGCCTCTTTTCAGGGGAAACCTAGAGTGGTATTTATACTACTAGGGGAAATTTGGGCAGGGTATCTGGGAACTTCTCCTACTGTTTTCAATAGATGCCATGGGATCTTGTACATCCGCCTGAGCTACCACTAACTCAAGCAGATGGGATCTTGGTTTAATGCCTCATCTGAATGACAGTGTTGTTTAAAGTACTTCCATATAAATGTGTGTGTGTGTGTGTGTGTGTGTGATTGTTGCTATGCGCAGTCATTAACTCCCAGTATATCAGCTGAAACCATCAGTTCCTCATCAAATCAAATCTCTAAAATGCGCTTTAACATGGATTCGTAAGGGGGGGGGGTAATTCTCCAATTTCCCTGCTTCAGTGAAATGAGAATTGATGAGTGTCAGTTGATGTATCAGGAATTAACAATTATGCAAATCAATGAACCAAATGTAATCCAGATATATACATATTCATATTCTATTTACAGAACCATGTGTCTAACAAAGGGAAACATGACATTTGCCAAAATGCTATCATTTTTCATTCTCTGATTCTGCCCACTCCAACTCAGGATTATGGGGGGCCTAGAGCTTATCTTGACACTTTGTTGGGGCAAGGTAGAGAAACTAATTCTGCAAAAGGTACCAGCCCATCAGAAAATGCATGCATGCACTCCTCCCACACATCGTATGTGCACCTGTAGACCATTTTACCATTTCTGCTACAGGCATTTTTTTTTCTCTTCCACTCATGCTCAACACTACCCCCATCACAGAAAAAAAATAGCATCTCTATCAGTTAATTTTTCATTTAGAATAATAGCTGGTGCAAAAAGTAAGCCCTCATTCTGTGACCTTTTTTCTTGGAAGGGGATTGAATGTTTGATCAAATATCGGATGGGAAAATTATCAATTTTGAGAAGATAGCTGTACTAAAACTTCAAAGTTTTTTTCATATTCTGAAGCATCTTCAGAGTTGATTATACTAATTAAGGGGTTCAAAGGGTAGAACCCCATATGGAAGGTGTGGGTGGGAAGACTGCCTACCAAAGACTAGCCAATTCATTGTTTTTTTTGTAACTTCTGCCAGCTTTTGCCAGTCAAAAGCTTAATTAATGGGTGGCGCAGTGGTGCAGTGGTTAATGCTGTCGCCTCACAGCAAGAGGTTCTCCGGTTCGATTCTCGGCTGAGGTGCCTTCTGTGTGGAGTTTGCATGTTCTCCCTGCGTTCGCGTGGGTTTCCTCCGAGGTACTCCGGTTTCCTCCCACATTCTGAAGACATGCTTCTGGAGCGTTTCTCCCCGGGCCTCCGCTGAAAACAGGATCTGTGGAACCTAGTCGGACTTTCCCGGTCAACAAATGTTAAATAAATAAAAAATAAAAATAATCTACTTGATGTCTGACTGATTATCCCACAGCCCTCTGGGGAAGACAATCTTTTACAGCATGAATTCAGGGATTTGACAACAGAGATGAGAGGCATACAGCATGCAAGTATTCAGCTGCCAACAGCTTTCATGTGCCGAAATGCTTTTACATCATCTGCCACAGTCATTAGCAGGCAATGCACCTAGATGTTAGATGTCTGAGCTTCCTCCCGCATCAGACTTGTTGTTTGCTTGTGACCCTATTTGTTCAGGTGATGCTAGCTGTAATGACTGCTTTTTTTTGTTGTTGTGACTTTCGGCTTTTCCCGGTTAGGGGTCGCCACAGTGGAACTCTGGTCCACTAATGATTGACAGTAGATTTTTACGTGCCGAGTTGCCAGCCCTGATGCACAACCTTCAATGAAGGTACGCCCATTCACGCATGTCTCCACACAGAAGACGCTCTAGCTGAGAATCGAACAGGACAACGTCTTACTGTGAGGTGGTAATGACTGCTAGCCTCTGCTAATTACCACTTGACTGCCTAATACCTCCTTCTCCCCCAAGCAAAAGCTGGCTGTTTGATCCTCCCTGTCTCTGGCTAAACCTATGGCTTTTGGGTCTCATAGCTGAACTTGAGTTGCTAGCATCACACATTGATGCCATGGCTCTATGCCAGCAGACTAGTAAATGTATTTTCAAAGGTTAATGTGTAATGGAAAGTTTTGTACGTTAAAAAATGTATAGAATTTTTAAATGATTCAATAGCATCCCATGAGGTTTTTCAAGTGGCTGTCTGTCTTACACTATTCCTCTCTGTAATATAACAAGCTTCATATTATTTTATATGTATAAACTCAATAAAATGCAAACTGAAGAAAATTACCATACAAGTATGCTATTGCATTTTTTTTTCTAACAAAGCTCTTAATTCACAGACCTTATTTCCACAAATTGACACAACATTTGGTTTCAAATTATCCAGACTGCAAAGCTTGGACATATTTTATATCAATCATATTAATGGTGCTAAAGAATACCAGGATGCTGTCCTTAAAAATGGCTTGGTGGGTCGTAACTATACTTGCAAGCAGAATGAACCACAAATTCCGATAATACATCTTCCAAAATTTACTGAAACTATATGGTTTAGGGCTTCCATCTACACCTGTAGACATCATCAGAATCATTGTTTTAACATGATTTTTTTTTTTTTTTTACATTCAGGAAGTGACAACAATCATGTTAAAAACATTCAGGAAGAAGTGACACACCTCCAAAGTGCTCCAATCTGCATTTCATGTGAAAAAGGTCGAGAAGCCCTGTAAAATAACTTTAAAGGGCTTTAGAGGGCATTCAGTATTAGCAAGTAAAATTAAATCCCAGCTGAAGCTTAAAATACAATAAAATAAAAATACAATATAATCTGCTGATTTACAAAAAATTATGAACATATACAGAAGATCATAAATTAGATCATAAATTATGATCTCCTGTATATGTTCATATTCTTGGTTCATTTTGTGTTTTATCTCTGCTGCCAGGAATGTACTGCTTGTGATGGTTTTATACTTACAAGCAGGTGTGCACAGAAAGTTCAGTAAAATAGACTAAATAGATGTCAGATACATAGAAACATAGCACTTACTCTGTTCTGGGTTAGAGATGATAGTTCAGGAGATGAATAAAAATATGTTAACTATTGCAGTCAATATAAATGAAACTATTCATTTGATAGCATGTATTACTCTACTTTGAACCCTTAAACTGATCTGATTCTTTATCTGACAACCAAAATGTGAGTTGTAATGAAGAGTATGTATTCCTGCTACAGGTTTCATATATTAAACAGTGAACCATTCATACCTGTCAACCTCTGAACATTAAAAATTATAGCAGATTGCTCAAAAGAGAGGCACTTTTTTATTTTTTGAAGCAGAAGGTGTTTTTTTTAGATACTAGACTCCACAACATTAGTGATAAGGAATCTTTTAGTAGCTTCTTTCTGTTATTTAATTATGAATACACTCTTAAACAGGGCAGTTTTAACAAAGAAGCTCATAAGAAAGCCAATAAATCTAGCAGGATCAAGGTAAAATATGAGATCAGAAATCATACTGCTATGCCTAAATCATAGCATTTGAGAGGTTTATCTATGATAGCTGGTCCTCCAGCTAGATGTTTATAAAACTACTTTTGGTTTTCCTTTTCCACCCCCTCCAAAGAATTAGTCCTCTGATGCTATCTGCTACCAGTTATTATACCCAATCAGTCCCTCCTATAAAACATTTGTGGTCATGGTTAGGTAGTTGGGACCAAAAAGACCATTGTACCATTAATGAGGGAGGGTTGTTTGTTGATATCTAACATGTTCCTTTTCCCAGCTACACATTGCGCAATGTTTCATATCGGAGATACACACAGATGTTCACATGTATTTGCTGCATCAGAGTTAACAGATGTTTGCTGCTGATGTTTGGTCTCCACCAGGCACTAAACAAGTAGTTCTAGGGTCCTTACCACCAGCCCAAAAGGCAAAGAGCTGGACTCCAACCACTGACTGCTTCTCCTTATTCTTCTCCAACTTGGTCTACAGTGCCCAGGCCAAAATCAAACCAAGGTCACCAGCAGCACAGACACCCTTCTCTGAAGGCTGAATTACCTAGACGTTTGAAAAGGTTAAATGGGATGAGGACAACCTCTGTGGCAGTGGCCAGTATCTTCAATCCATATAAAACTACAGGCCTAGGAATATGTGGACAAAAGAAGAGACAGCAACATTTTCTTTGTCTCTATCCATTGGTACTCTAAAAAGATTTCTGAACTAAGATGTTTTCAGATCCATCACAATGAAAGCGGTAACAAAGAGATTCTTACATGTAATTTCTCCAACAGTACTGATAATCATGGCCTTGTAGTCTGATGGACCAAACAGCTGACAATGACACGGGTTTCGAATCTCATCAGCAACCACAACAGTCTCAGCGGCTGTTTCCTGTGCACCACAGACCAAGTTGCGCTCTAGCAACTCTGAACTGGTCAGGATAATGCCATAATAAGCAAATGATGTTCCAAACCTATACAATGCAAAAAGCAAGGCATGATTTAAGTAGTATTGCACAAATGGCTGAAGAATCTGAATAAATTCTAAAGACATAAGTTGGGGTGTTTGCTTACATACTAAACAGATATCTGAGGTGTACCTTTAAACCTGTAAATAACAATGGAAATGTGGCTGCATGTTTGTAGTGACCATGATGTGCTGGTGTATACTGTTTAGACCACCTTCATTTACATGGCAAGCTGTTTTATCCTGGAGCGTTATTCAGAAAGGATAATGATTGGCAATAGTGCGATGAGGTAACTCCAGCAGCTAATGCACTGACATTTCAACTAGATGCCACAAATTACTGTTTCATTCTCCTCCCTACGATAACAGCAGTTCTTCAGGAAGGAGACTCTTCTGCACATATCTAGCAGTTCAGCTTCTACTCATCTTAAAAACCTGAAATCGTCTATGGTCAATTACAGACGAAAAGCACTAAATGACATTAAATTCAAAGTGGTTATTTTGCATGTTTTTAAAGTCTAGTTTTGTGCACTCTTATGCAGTTACTCCTTTTTTTTTCTTTTAAGTTCTACTCACTTTAGTCTGTTATCCAGCCTGATGTCCACAGCAGCTGGACATTCCCCTGCGTGATTCAATCCCAGTCTTGTACAGCAGATGCCCCAACATCAGGCAGTGTTTGCAGTATGAAGGTGCCACCTTCAATTCTTGCAGCATGAAATTCGTAAAGAAACTTATAGCACCTACATAACCATAATAAACATAACACTGCATCATACTATAATCACATGCAAGTGATACTCACTAAGCTGTTAAAAATGACTAACTCCTCATCCACTCCAAATAATGTGGGCTAGTACACAGTACTGCTGCCAGGGAATGTTTTTCTCAAGGCTCTATCACTACGGCAAACACCCTTGTACTGGTACATAATGTAGAGGATTGCTTTAGCATGATACATACTACCTGGGTGAAGTCCCAAGCATCACCTGCACCAATAGAAAATGGGGGTGATCACAAAGGATCCCCTGCACCAGTAATGTCACAAAATAAATAAATTGCCATGCCTGCAGCTTTGGTATCCAGCTTGTTGTGTTTTGTACATGTGCATCCTCAGAACGAGGAGTGCTCCACCGGACTTTAAATATAACCTTCTAAATAATAAAAACATGGATCAAAGGCGTACAGTAGATGCTGTGACCATGAAAAGGAAAAGGCATCTAACTTTTAGGCTTGGAATAGGAAAGTAATGCACTGACAAGATCTCCTGGTGAACAATTATAATGAAAACATTCCTACTCATTTTCTACACACTTGCTAGGCAATTACATGCTACTACATAACAAGGCTACCTGATAAAATGCTTGTAGACTTAACTTTTGAGTGGTTTTCTATTGTAAAATATTCACTGATTTTCTGTAAAATAAGCAAGGGCTCCCTCTTGTTTGTCAAAACACCTTATTACTATTGTACTATCTGTGTGAAGAGTTGCAATGATGCTTATTCATTTGCATTATCTTTAATACCAGCCAAATGCTCTCACATTAATATCAATGTTCACTGGACTAGGAACAATTCCAGGAGTGTTCCCCAAACATCATCTAAAGTGTGTATCTTACAGGACCTGAGTTGGTAGTTGTGAGATAAAGGGCTTACCTAAACAAAGGCTGTGTAGTTTTACTCTCTAGGTTAAATCCTTTGTAGCTAAGGGCAATACCGTGGTCAAGTATTCAAAGGGGTCTGTAGCTCTGGTCCTTAAATGTTCCTTAGTAACCAATTAGTTTTTGTTATCTGTTCCTTAGTAACCAGTTAATTTTTGTTATATGTAGTCTTGCATGTAGAATGATCATGGTACATCAACTTAAATCCCAAAGCCCTGAAGCATTGTCTTGTTGCTGTAAATGACAAGCCTGGCACCTAGATTATGAAGATTGTTGTTCCATTACTTTGTTTTTTGGAAGGAAGTGTCTTGGTCTTGACAATGCTGAATCCAAGAAATGTGCCCAAAATTAAATTTTTTTTTTGAGTAAGTTCTGGTTTTGCAACATATTTTTCCTTATTGAACGGTTTTGCTAGCAGGCTGAAATAGTGCTTTATTATTTGCATTTGAGCTTCAGTGTATTTTTTATTTATTTAACATTTGTTAACAGGGAAAGTCCGACTTGGAATGAAGCCAATCTTCAGTGGAGGCCCAGGAAGAAATGCTCCAGATGCATGTCTTTATAACGTGGAAGGAAACCGGAGCACCAGAGGGTGGGAGAATATCCACTCTTCAAGCAAATTAAATGGTTAGGTGCTTAGGCAGGGAACTTATGACTGTTTGAGGACAGTTGGCATCAGGACTAGTAGGGACACTAGTACAGGATGTGGGTTAAGTGAAGTTAAAAGATTTTCCAAGATGTAGTAGGTCACAGATGTTTATGTAAGACCATAAGAACTTTGTAAATGGTCAAAATTTTTAATGTTTTATTTTTAAAATGTCATGTTTGATATGCAATAAAATGTTAAAAAATAGCATGGAACCTACCCAGCTCAAATAACAGTTTGTTTTTGGCTGTGAGTAGTTTGTAAGATTCTTAGGAAAGTTTTAGCTAGAATTTTTAAATGTGTACATATGTTCACAATCTTTTAATATGTTTGATGGAATGCAATTGTTTGCATTGAGGTTAGAAGAGAATAGGGAATTGTGTGTTTTATTATAGTTACAACGCATAACATTGCATCTATATGACTATGAGATAAAGGTTTTATTTCTTTAACTACAAATGTGATAATAGAATAATTGAATGTTAATCAAAGCATTTGGGTTTGGTAAGGGTAGTATAAATAGACTCACCAACCTATGTAAAAATGTCTTGAGAAAGCCTGGGAGGGCCCGGGTGAAAGCGCTTGACGTTATATTTTGGAAGTGTTTTTATGCCTCTAAGCTGTGCTGGTGAAGCTGTTCAATTAAAGGACTTTTACTCAACGCCTAGTTCGTTATCCTTGTATCCTGACATTTCCAGATTACCAGTTGGTGTTTGTACAAGGTGCTTTTTGTGTGGATAACGTGGAAGGAAACCGGAGCACCAGAGGAAACCCACACAAACACAGGGAGGACATGTGGACTCCACACAGAAGGCACTCCAGCCGAGAATCGAACCGAAGAAACTCTTGCTGTGAGGCGACAATGCTAACGCTGCCCCACTGCACCACCCATATTTCACTACTGAGTTTTCATTCAGCAAGAAGATATGGATGTGTTTGATCTTAGAGAGGGAAAATTTTAAGTTAAGCCCAAGTAAAGACTCCCTGATTTGTGGAGTGCCCAGATTTGGGGAATTAAATGCCAGATGTGAAATGTGTACTTCTGAAATATTGAACTAAAGAGAAAACAGCATGGGAATACATAAGTAAAAATTCACAGTGACTACTGTGGTTTTCCAGGCCTATTACTTTATTAAAGGAATTAGAATCTTGATGGTTAGCATTCTGAACTTTTATGGTAACACATTTCTCAGGTCTGAAAATTTCAGCACGGGTTCCTACTCATAGTTTTTCAGGGCAGACAAATCTGGAATGAATACGTTATGTTTCTACTGATTTATTGTTTTATGTATAGCAGATAAACTGAAAAGGAAAAAAATAAAAATTGTGAGATTGCATACTGAAAATGAAGAGAAAGAAGTGATGAGGCTTGAGGTATGCATTGAAGTCTAGTGATTTTTTTTTTGGGGGGTGGGGCATAGATTTTTCTGTTAGCCCCCTTCAGTCTTGGCTGATCTGCCCCTCATGTTCCCAGCCTGCATCATATTACCCCATGGGGGGGGGGCTTCCTTTTCCAAGAAGATGTAACCCATTGAAACCATCAGTCTTGTTGACAAGAGTTGAAATGGTCAGTAGTTGGCAGCTCACCATTTGCAGATTTATCATCTTTCTTTCTTGGTCCTAATTTCATCACCTGCTGATAGCTGACCAGCACACTGCAAAGACAGGGTCGGCAGTTCCTGAAAGGGGGATACATTCTTCCACATGCCTGGCCTGGCAATAGAACCCATATTACCGGAGAGTCTGAAGTGCTGCTCTCAAGTTTGCACATGAATCAGTACCTGTTCTCTCCGACAGGTGGTGCTAAAGCTGTAGGACCTACACATTGTGTTCCCCAACAGGATGGGCATGCAGATACCAAATATTCTCTTTTATTCCTCCCCGTCTAGCTTCTCCATCATCTAAGCTACTACATGAACATGACTCACTGAAGCTACAATCAGGGCTACAACTCTGCAACCCAGAGATGGAAGTTCAAGTAATTTAGGACTGATTCAAATAGCAGCAAAGATAGATTTGAAAGAGAGACAATACATTTCATAGAGATCAGAATGATTTAAAAAGGGGACAATAATCCTGAGTGAGGGAGGAAACACCAAAATAAATTAAAGCAAGTAGCTACATAGAACATAGAAGATGGATGTAAAGTTTAGAAGATACACCCACCACCTCTTTTGAGAATTTATAGTCAGTCAGGCATAAAACTAATCATGCTTCAAGCCACTGACCATTCTTGAAAATGGACGAGATGAAGAAATAGGGTAGAGAAAGTTGAGAGCAGGGATGACATCATGTAATGACAAAGATGAGCAACTAACAAATTTTGCAGAAACAGAAGATAGCAATAATAGATACAAATATGGGGTATTGTTGGTTATATTTATTGCAGTAGTAATTTTCCAATTGAATCTAAAATTTAAAGTTACAGCTTGAGTTTAGTTTAACTGAAACTGTTACTGGTTGAGCTTGTTTAACTGAAACTGTGTTGTATCTTGTTGACTCTTCATTTTGACAATACATTTACTACAAGTCCTTAGCCATAAACCATCTTCTTTTATGCCACTGAATAATAATACAATTAGTATCTTTGAAAGATGTCTGGGCATTTTAGACTTCCTCAAAAAGATGCAAAATGCAAATCCTGTCTGCCATATAACAACCCTCACTTGTTACATGTGAAGCATGACACGCCCAGGGGAGAGACTGAGCATGTTGTACAAAATATCGACATTGAAATGGATTTTAAAGACAGACCAGCTATAATGATCAAGGCTTTTAAAGATAACAGCCTCAGGTGAAAATGGAACTAATGTAATTTTTAAACACAGAAAATTAGTGAATCATCATGAGGAGAGTGACCATTCACAGGGACCAATCAGATTCATAGTGCAAAGGATAAACATAGCAACCATGTCATTTGACATGCACATCAAATCAGTACATTTAAGCAGTAAAAAATACTGCTAAGAAAAAACATATATTGGCTAAAAAAGGCATACAATAATACAACAACTGGCATGGGGCAAACATTTAGTTGTGATACATGCAGTTTGCTTAAATATATACATTTTTTCTCAAATCTCAACCCTCACAAACAGTATGCATTTACAAGTCTTGTGATATGCATGGTTTGGTAAGCAAGCAAGTAATAACACCTAACAGGGTGTGCATTATTGTGGAAATAATGCATACCCAGTGGTGATCTGAAGCCCGAAATTGCAGGTGGAGAGCCCCTATATCCCTAGAAGGGCATTATTTCCAAAATAACACACACCCTGGTGGGTATTACTATGCAAAGAGAATGGGTTGTCAGTAAAAGTGTTTGTTTTTTAATACTATACAGATATATATTTTTAATTCTGATGTAAAATATTTCCTCCACCTAATGAATCCAAGTTGTTTTAGTATACGTATTTTTTCTAGAGGAAGTATTTTTCATTAAAATTTAAGATATGTAAATATTTAATATCTAGACACACAAACACACACACACACATTGAGAGGCATAAACATAAAGACATGTAGTTTCATATAGATACACATAGAAAAGTTCACATTCAAAAACACAGACACACACATACATAGATGTAAACACACACACACAGGCAGCACTTAACTTTAGAAGTCCCATTCTGGCCAAATTTTGTTGTTGTTGTTTGTCTTTTCGGCTTTTCCCGGTTAGGAGTCGCCACAGTGGAACTCCGGTCCGCTAATGATTGGCAGTCGATTTTTATGTTGCTGAGTTGCCAGCCCGATGCCCAACCTTCAGCGAAGGCACACCCATTCATGCATGTCTTTCTGAGGCCACTTGACCGCGGGGAGGACATGCAGACTCCACACAGAAGGCACTCCAGCCGAGAATCGAACAGGAGAACCTCTTGCTGTGAGGTAACTGTACCACCGTGGAGATCCCATTCTGGCCAAATGAATGTTAAAAATATAAATAAATAAATATACTTCAATGCATTATCACCCCCCCCCCCCCCCGCTCATTTCTGTTTGTGGTTTTTAATCTGTTTGATTTTTAAGTTATACTGTTACTGATTACAGTCATTAAATAAAAGCAGACATTAAAAGTTACCCAACTCTTTATGTTTAATAAATCCATGCCGATTCACTGCCTATTGCAGTCAACGCTGTCTCTATCTGTCTCTCTCACTTACAATTATGCTCTCATGCACGCATGAACACACATGAAATGCACACACACAATCTGCTGAATCTAGCTTTGTTTGTATGCTTGTTGTTTATTTGCTTATTTCCCTGAAAAGCCAATTCCACCTAAAACGCGGCTTTTCAGCGCTTCTGTGGATCTCTAGTGATATCTGCATTGCTTACTGTACTTATTTCCTTGCTTCACTTGAAAGAAAGTTACTGTTTGTTGTTTTTGCATTTAAGTTACCTGTAACACATTGCATTTAAGTTACCTGGCACTTGCTCACTAAAGCAATTATATAAGTCAGCACTAAAAAAATTAAAAGCACTACACCCTCACAAACTCCCCTTGAGTACTTTGTTCCCCATTGGCCCTTTTTTTCCCAATACTATTCTAGCATGTCCAAAGGTCAGTTGTCAATCTCCTCTCCGGTCCAGCTGGTGAATCTGGGAATCTTGAGGCAATGTTACAACTGCCTCATGTACACAGATAACCCTCTCCTCTTCCCAACAAATTCCAACACATATGAGAGATGCAACCATATAGTCAAACTGGAGGCTAAGCTCTCTCAACTCAGTACTGGCATAACCAGTCAGGAGGAGAAGGAAACCACACTCACTACAATTCCAGTCTCACATAGACCTACCACAACAGCAAACCAAACACATAAACACACAAAAACATACTCGGAGGCTCTAAATAAAAATCTGCCTAAGCAGCAGAGACCTCCAAAGCAGACACCCAAGCAACCGCTACCCCAAAACAAAACACGTGCAACACATAGCTCACAAAGCCACTGTCCCGAACAGTCACAGCCCTTAAGGCTAAACAACACACCTGATACACTTGTAATAGGTGACTCTATCGTCAGGCACACTGACATCCCGTTCACCAGGCTGAACAAGGAGAAGGTCACGGTGAGCTGCCTGTCGGGCGCTAGGAACCGCCACATAACACAAGCACTCAGGTCACTCCAAGGCAAGTACAAATATGACTCGGTCATTGTCCATGCTGGTGTGAATGACCTGAGACGTACCTCCCTGGACTACATGAAAAGAGACATAGAGGAGCTCTCTGAGCATGTAGCCCAGGCCGGTATGACCCTGACCTTGAGTAGCATCTTACCCTCACCAAGAATGATGCCACAATATGAAGACAAGATGATCAATTTCAACAATTGGCTTAAGTATTGGTGTCATTCAAAGGGGATCCAATGCCTGTCAGCCTGGGATGACATGCTCGACAAGTCACGACGCTTCGCTAGGGACGGCTTGCACCTGTCACCCCTGGGCTTTCGGATATTGGCAAAGGCTCTTGCTACCCCCATAGTGCCTTTTTTAGGCAAGGCTCAAAAGACAAACCCACCTCCATAGGTATCGCAAGGGATAAGAAACTAAGAGTAATGCTACTCAATGCCAGAAGTCTAAACCTCAAGATGCACGCACTTGAAACTCTCCTTAGCATGGAGAACATCAATATCTGTGCAGTAACAGAAACCTGGTTCAAGGCTCCCAAGAGCACCCCAGCACTACCAGGTTATACCTCATACCATGCTTTTCGGCCCCAAAACTTGGACCGAACCACAAAAGGAGGGGGAGTATCAATATTCGTCAAAGATACCCACACCTCCAGGTTGGTGGCACAGCACGAAGCATCAGAGACTATCCATGTGCAACTAACAGTGGGTAAAACTGCTTTCCAGTTTATAGCCTGCTACAGACCACCCTCCCAAACCCAGGAACCCCACTCGGCCTTCCTGAGAACACTGGAAAATATGAGGGTCTCTCCAAACACCATTATATTGGGTGACTTCAACTACTCAAACATAGACTGGGAGCATTACTCTAGCTCCAACACCCTGGCCCAAAGGTTCCCAGAATTTATAAACTCAAATGCTATGGAACAATTTGTTATCACTCCCACAAGAGGGGAAAACATACTGGACCTGATCATCACCAACATGGGACTCTATGCTCCAGACCAGAAGTGTATCCCTCACTGGTAAGATCCGACCATAAACTAATCTCACTGGATATTCACATCCCGACCCCACCCCCTGCCCAGAAAACCACACTGAAAAACTTCTCTAAAGCAAATTTCACACTCCTCAAAACCGAGGTGGAATCCTTCAAAGCCTCCGGGCCTGTGGAAAATATGGCCCAGACCGCAGAATCCTTTATAAATGCATTCTATGAACACCTTCAGGAATGCATGGATCACACAATCCCAAATAAAACCAAGACACAATCCTCCAAAGGCAGACGTCCTGTCTGGTGGACCCCAGCCATAAACAAACTATACAATAGAAGGAGGAATCTACTACATGCTAGAGCAAAATCCCAAAAAGGGAAGGCATCTCTGATCAGTATTAGCAAAAAACTAGGGGCACTCATAAAATCATCTAAGGCCAGCTTCGAGAGAAAAATTGCACAGGACACTAAGGATAATCACAAGGCTTTCTTTAGTTATGTTAGGAACCTGGGTGGGAATTCCCAGATATGCTCAGAATTAGTCCAAAATGACAAAAAATACACCGAACCCACAGACATTGCCAACAACCTAGCTGACAGGTTCAGCGCAAACTTCTCCCCCCCCCCCACCAAAAGGGCAAATATCTATCCCAGCAGAGTGCTGCCCCCCTGACATCTCAGATGCTCAGGTAAGAGCCGCCCTCTCCAAAGCAAACAACACAGCATCAATGGGACCAGACGGTGTCCCGGGCTGCATCCTACATGAACTCCAAGAAGAGCTAAACCCAAACATAAAACTACTGTTCAATCTCAGCCTTACTACAGGATATGTACCCAAAGAGTGGCGTACAGCAACAGTGGTCCCTCTCCACAAAGGTGGTGCCTCAATGGATCCTGGAAACTATCGCCCCATAAGCCTGACTAGCTTGGTCTGCAAAGCTATGGAAAGGATCATCATGGACCTCATAACAGACACTGGATCCTACCCAGTTCGGCTTTGTTAAGGGCAGATCCTGCCTCTTAAACCTGGTCAATTTCTTTGAAACAGTCACCAAGGCCATTGATGAGGGGAAGGTGGTCCACACAGCCTACCTGGACCTCGCAAAAGCCTTCGATACAATACCCCACTCGGGCATTATAGATAAGCTCACCAGCTTAAATATAAACCCCTATGTCACTAGATGGGTTGCAAACTGGCTCAAGGACAGAACCCACATGATTAGAATTGCTGGAGCCATGTCAGACTCCAAACCAGTTACAAGTGGCGTCCCACAAGGCTCAGTCCTGGGACCTCTCTTGTTCGGTATATATTTCTTGGAGGTACAGGCCAACACGGAAGGACTGTGGCTGACCAAGTTCGCAGATGACTGCAAACTGGGTGCCATGATCGACTCTCCAGCTGACACAAGCATCCTCCAAAAGGGCCTCATAGAAACAGACAACTGGTGCCAGAGCCATGGCCTCAAGCTAAACGCCAAAAAGTGTATAGTCATCCCCTTTGGCAAAAACAAAGTGCCCACAAATTACCACATAGGTGGTAATCCATTAAGTACAGAAGAAGTAATTAGGGACCTGGGGACCCAAGTTGATAGCAATCTCTCATTTGACAACCACGTGGCCAAAGTGGTTAGAAAAACATTTTATATAGCCCACCTAATCATGAAGGGATTCACAGCTAGATCAGGGGAGGTCATTGTGCCTCTTTACTCATCCCTCATCAGGCCCATAATTGAGTACAATGCCCCTTTTGGGATGTACCTTACCAGACACCTGCAGCAACTGGAAAGACCCCAAAAGTACCTCACCAAGAGGATCAAAGGGCTCAAACAGATGCCATATGCTGCCCGGTTAAAGAAACTCCAGCTCTACTCAGTGGCATACCGCCTGCTCAGAGGCGATCTGTGCCTGACGTATAAAGCAATGTCCAACCCAGAATTAATGGACATGCTGCACCTCAGAAAATCCAAATCCCATCGAGCCACGCACTTGAGAGACTTGAACCTCAGCACTGAAATAAATAGGACATGCTGGAGGGACAGATTCATAACCCAGAGGCTCCCTTCACTCTGGAATAAAATCCCAGTCCAGGTTAGGCAGAGTCCCTCACTGACTCTCTTCAAGAGGAATCTTGATGAGTGGATGGGAGATCATAGGTTTACCTCGGGTAGCACTTCTGTGTCACTGTTAGACAGAGGCACAGTATACTATCCTCGAAAAAGGGCATAGCAAAATTAATTTAAAATGGGTGGCGAAAGCCAAACACACTCTGGCTAGGCTTATAAATGCCCTAGGGCAGATAGCCTAGTATGAACCTATGAACCTATATCAACACAAACACACACACAGGCTTTTCATTTACTTTTTAACTTAGTTTTTATTTTAATCTTACTGCTACTAAACAGGAAAGCACTGCTTAGCACGGATAAAAAATGACAGCCATTTGCATTTAACTACCCATCTTCACAGCAGCTTAATATACTCTGTGAAGTGGCTGATTTGTTTTTTTCAGCAGGCATTACCTGTACATTAACACTCTGCTGGTGAACATTCAGTCTCCAATCAGGGTTTAATTTACAGTTTACCCATTCTCTAAGTTGCAATGCAGATCACTGATCTTATGCTGGAAAGACAGAACATAGTGAAATGCAGAACATTTATATACTGCAGTGGTTACAATAAAAATATTCTCTAATCATGTACACATCATACAAAATGGTAGTTGCAATCATACATCTCAACCTCTTAGTATAAAAAATCTGGACAAAGCCTAAAATATTGGGGGGACAAAGGCCCAAAAATGAGGACAGATTTTAAGTACTGCGCTTATAGACTTAGAAATTTGCTAGAATAACATGATTTGTGTTAGAATGCATTTTCTGAAGGAAATAAAGTCTGAGACTCAAATGTATAACATGATTTAGTTATTTCAATCCTCAGTGATTTGCCAGAAAACCACAAATTTTATGAGTAATAGGCCAAAAATATGAGGCAAAAATCTAATCATGCTGTGAAAATCAGGTCAGTTGAGACATATGGTTGCAAGAATTGAAACACCTAAAAGAAAGCCCATTCCATGCAGTAAAGAATAAACTCTTCAACAGGAAAAAAAACAGTCACACCCTTGGTACAAAATGGCTGGCAACCACCCACCAAAATCAAGAACTACAAAACTAAAAAGAAAGTAGAAAGGGTTGTCACCAAGCTTAAGGAGACTATAACAATTAAGATAATAAGACATCCTGTAGCGGTACTAGAAATATTTCAGAAATTTTATGTAAGTGAATAAAGCAGAGAAATATGGAAATCAGGAAAAGATACAAATTGAAATGTTAATGAAAAAATGAAATATCCCAAGGTTAGAGGTAGACGAGGCTCAATTACTAACAGGATAGCAGGAGAGGACATACAAATGGCTAAATATAACCAATCTACAGGAAAGTCCTCAGGAATAGATGGTAGTCATGTGGAAGTTTGGAAGCGAGGAGGGAAAAACTGATAAAGATCTGGAAGGTTTTGATTAACAGTATTTTAAGAGGAGGAGAAGACCAACATCCTGGAAGAAAGTGGTGGTGACTGTAATACAAAAAGAGGGTAAGGACTCATCAGATCTAGCTTCATATAGGCCCATTTCAAACCTAAACTATGATAATAAAGTATTTATGTCTATAATGGCTAAAAGAATGGCAAAGGTGATAACAAAATTGATAGTTTTGGATCAATGTGGTTTTGTTGAGGGGAGGTAAACATTTGACAACATTAACAGAACAATGATGATCCAGAGGGAAGCCGAATGTAAGGAAATACCACTGTTGTTGGTGGGTCTTGATGCAGTGAAAGCATTTGACAGAGTAAGCTGGGAGTTTATGAGCAGGGCAATGGAAGCATTTGTATTCTCTGATAAAATTATAAGGTTCATTAGGAGGATATATGAGGACCGGAGGTGAAAATTAAAGTGGGTAGTTCCTCTCTGATTATTTGTGTTTGATTCCTCTTTCCCCTTTGTTATTTGCACTATATTTAGGACCATTGGCAAAGAAAATAAGAAACTCAGAAATTCAATAATATAATTGGTATGGTAGTCAAGAAAAGCCTGCTCTATTTGCAGATGATTTTATTTTTATACTTAATAAAACCAGAAAAGAACATTTTAGTGTTGTGGAACATTTTGAGTCAGTTTCATATCTTTCAGGGATACAAAATTAATGAAGCTAAAGCAAGGGCAATAGCTATAAATTATGTACCCACAAATGAATTAGTTCAGCAATACCCATATTTATGTGGGCATGATAAAATTAATTACTTAGATTTATGGATTAAAAAGGATTCTGGTGTGGCAGCTAAGGGTATGTGGGAAGACACTAAACAAAAGATAATACAAAAACTGAGAAATTGGAAGCTCTGTTATATGGATATGGCTATCAGTTAAAATGTTTTTAGTCCCTTTAAATTTATACACAGGTCAGGCATATTTTTATCAATCAGAGGAAAAGTTATGGATAGCAATTAATAAAGAGCTAAGATGGCAAGAGCCAAGTGGGATAAGATGATTCTTCCAATTGAACTAGGAGGTTTGGGATTACCCAATTTGAGTGGGCATTTCAGAGCTACAAAGTTAAAGCTCCTATACCTAGCACAAGCAGAAACCTATAATTCTAAGTAGAAAGGGCTGATGATGAAACAGGGTGGAGCTCAAGAATCAAGGAGGGACTGGAATTTTGGATGCAGATCCTTAAGGAGAATAACAATAACCAAACAGAATATTATATTTATAAAGTAGCATAAAGTGTTCTAAGAACTAAGCCAATATGGGACTGGAGAAAGGAGATTCTAAAGATAAGGATGAGTGCAATTAGAGATGCAGACAATAGGCAAGAGGGGTCTGAAATTTATTGGAGAAAAATGGCAAAAGAACCAAGGTATTGGGAGCAAATAATTAGAGAGGGAAAGTTAATAGAATGGGAAGAGGCCGAGAATTTATTTGGACTGCAGGCTAGACATTGCCTTCCTTATCAATGATTGATATCAGAGTATAGGCAAAGAGAAAGAAATATGGGGATCCTAAGTGAAAGACTAGTACTGGTAGAGGTTTTTAGTAGAATCTAGAACAGAAGCTGCTGTTAAAAAAGGAATAATTAGTTGAGCATACA
The DNA here is from genome assembly GCF_019279795.1 of Protopterus annectens. Lineage (NCBI taxonomy): Eukaryota > Metazoa > Chordata > Ceratodontiformes > Protopteridae > Protopterus > Protopterus annectens. The sequence continues at coordinate 440,853,313 of NC_056745.1, forward strand.
AAATACTGCATGATAACTATAAGAATCAATCAGAAGAGATTAGAAAGGATTGGGAAGAGAGACTGGATAAGTAATTCAAAAATAAACAATGGAGGATATATGTATGTCACCCAAATATGCAACAAAGTCTAGAAGATTTAGGATCTTTGCTTGGAAGTTTTTACATAAGTATTTTTATACCACAAGTTTATTCCAAAGAATTTTTCTTCAGGTAGCCAGCAAATGTTGGAGGTTTCATGGGGAAGAAAGAGGTAGTTGGGGTCATATTTCCTCTGAATATAATGAGTTGGCAGACTTGAAAGATTCCCTGCAGACTGCTCTGTCACAGATACTAGATGAGCAAGTTAGTGTAACTAAGAAAATGTTTTTTGAGCTATGATACAAAATTGGAATTTCCTAGACATAGTAAGGCCTTGCTGAGTCTAATTATGGTGGCTTCCAATAAAGCAATTAATAGAAAATTGAAATCAAAGTCTAAACCAACTTTATTAGAACTAGTGAATACAATAACAGAGATACGACAACTGGATTGGGCTCATTAGAAAAGGGTAAGAGCAAATTACATAGAAAAAATGGGAATTGTGGGAACAATACATACAGAGGAGGACCAAGGTTTAAAAGAAGGCAGCATGTGAATGAGCTATGTAATGTTTGACTGACAATGACTTTATAAATTATAAATGTTGCATAACACTTGCAACTAAAATTATGTCAATATGGTTTATTTTCATTTATATAAATGTATGATTGCCTATGTCATATGTGATAATTAATAAAGATGTTTTTTGTTTAAGAAAAAGTACAGTAAAATGCAGAGAATATATACAGAAAGCATTTTTTTTTGTTTAGTGGGTTAGTCCCACTAAGATAATATCCTCTTTTCATGGGAGATCCAAAGTGATATTTATACTGAATAGGAGAAATTTGGTCAGGGCCTGAGGGGGTCTTTATATACTTTTCAATAACTACCATGGGATTTTTTACCTCTGTCTGAGCTACCATTAACTAAAGCAGATTGGACCTCAGTTTAATGTTTCATCTGAAGGATGGCACACTCAGGAATATAGTAGCCCCCCCCCCCATACTAGCACTGCAGTGTCAATATTGAAAAAGTGAATCTTAGCATCTGGTATGAGAATAGAACCCACAGCTGATTGATATTTCAACAGCAAAAGCAAGCATTCTGCCTCTTGAGCTACTCACACTTCTTCTTCTTTCGGCTTATCCCGGTTAGGGGTTGACACAGTGGATCACCTGTCCACTCATGATTGGCAGTGGAGTTTTACGGTGTCGAGTTGCCAGCCCGGCGCCCAACCTTCCACAAAAGGCACACACATGTACGCACTCGTGCCTAGGGCCAATTTAGAGTGTCCAATCCACCTACAGCATGTCTTTGGGATGTGGGAGGAAACCGGAGCACCCGGAGGAAACCCATGTGACCACAGGGAGGACATGCAGACTCCGCACAGAAGGCACCCCAGCTGAGCATCGGACTGGAGAACCTCTTGCTGTCACACTAAGTACGGTAAAATGAATCCAAGCATCTTTTGTGGGAGTAGAACCAACATTCCTTTGATCTTTCAGTGTCAAAGGCAAGTATTCTACCTGTTCAGCCACTTGCACTAGCAATACATTAAATATGCCTAGACAACCCTTCTTTTAAGTATTACAATAACTGAAAAGCATCAAGTTCTAATGATATTACATGAATAAGAGTCCAAGACACAAAGTACAGATAGATGTTTAGAAATCAGTATATGTAAGCATGTATTATCCAACAAACTGCATGCATACAGAAAAGACAGGCAAAAAAAAAAAAAAGAAACAGGTGCTATGACAAAGAAAATTAGAAGAGGAATATATACGAGAGTAAGTTATGTGAAGTGATAAATAACTGTACTGCAAGTATGGGGAATTTGTTACATACAGAATCACCATATCTTACATCTAAATTCTACCTTCTCTTTATCACCCCCAGTCCCCTCCATCTCACAGCCAGTGTACTTGCCAACTTATCCACTGCATTATGGTTGCAAGTGTAAGCAACTAGCCAGAATTAAAAGGAATTGTACCATGAATTCCCTGGGTCCACTACACTCGGCACTCAAATTTATGAATTAAAAAGTGCTGCATATAGGTTTCCCTCTATATTACAACAAATTTCTAACTGGTAATACTAATTTATGTATTTGGAAAAGAGGCTCATTGCATGCACACTAGCTGAACTGCAACTGCTAAAGTAGTTCTCCCCTTCCCATATCATTTGCCCTAAATCTAATTTCCCTTACCCAGCATTTTACATACCTGCTTGTTCAGTTTATTGCTTGCCTGTAACTGTTTTTGTCAACTCTTCAATTAACATAAAGATTAAGAAAGAAGTTAATTGTATTGCTTCTTCTGCCCAGATGTTTTGTGCCTGACAAACATTGCCCATAGTAGATTACTGCTGAGGCACAGGACAGACAATTATTTTTATTCACTATTACCATCTCTGTTTTCAATTATCAGTCTTTGACTCTACTGATTTGTTTCTCTTGCCTTTGGTCTCTGTCTGGTGTAGCCCTACTCGGGCTCACTTCACACCCCTACCCTACCCCCATTCCCACACCCCATATCAACTACATTCATACTTAACCAAACTCCTCCGCTACTTCTCTTGAAACCAGTCACTGTTCACCTATAATCTCCCACTTCTATAACACCCAAACAGCACTCAACAATAATCTTCAACCAGCAGCCAAACACAAACACCTTTACTCTCCTTTATTCACCAACCAATCCTCTCCACTCTGGTAGAAATAAACTCTTCCCTTTTAAAATTATTACCCCCCCTTAATTTCACTTATTGTATCTCATTCCCTCCCTCCTGATTTACTTCTTTAACATGCTTTACTATATGCTCACTATAATGTCCCTAATTTCCTTAACTCTCAGTCTTCTCATACATATCACATCAATAAACCCCCAGAACCTACTCATAACAGAAAAAAATGCCACATCCAATACTTCACTAGAAACAAAAACTGACACCTATTCTAATATATCATCCACTCTATACAACTCTAGCATAATTCTGTTCAACAAACTTAAGTACATGCATAATTCTGTTCAACAAACTTAAGTACATACATGAGTCAACCAAACCCACCCCCCTTCTACAACAAAATTTAAGTATTTAAATGAAGCATCCCTCCTCAACTACCACACTAAAATAGTCTCCTACATAGCCCAATGTGGCAACATCCATCCCAATCCGAGACCATCGTTAAACACTACTCTCTCCAAAACATCTATTCTCAAATATCTACTTTTAATCACTCTCAACCTGCGTACCATCTGCAACAAAACCACTGAACTCCACGCATGGCTTACCCACCATTCACCCAATATACTTGCAGTCACTGAAACGTGGCTCAAGCCACATATTAAAGATCCCAAACTGCTCCCACCAGGCTACCATATAATTAGAGCAGACCAAACTCACAAAAAAGGAGGGGATTTAGGATTAATCTGCCCAAACACTCTCTCCCTACTCCCCTTCCCCAAGCCAGTCCCTTCATTCACCAACACAGAAATTCTCCTAGCCTCCTTAAAAATTAACAATGCCAACTATGCATTGCAGTCCTATATATTCCACCAGGGGATAACATCCCCATATTAGAAGATATCCTATCCTCGATCTCCCAAAATATATCCAATGAAACCATTATTATGGATGACATCAACATAAACTGGCTAGATCTAAACTCTAACCACTCCTACACTAGCATTAACTTATATGGTTTTATTCAGCTTAATACTGCTCCAACTTGAATCCCAAATAATAAAGACAATGGCACTAAACTTGACTGGATTCTAGTTTCAGATCTCCACAAATATACCAACTCTGGAACCCTCCAAAATAACCTAAGTGACCACCTATCTGCCTTTACTAACAGAAGCACAACTCATGCCACCAAAAACACATTTATAAAACCACCTGTAACTTGTCTAACTTCAATCAACACCAATTTAGCTCACTACTAAAAGCTATTAACTGGTCCATACTAAAATTCCTAAAAATTCCTACCATTAAAAGATACAGTCAACCACTTCAACAAAATATTCCTAGATACCCTAAACAACTTATCCCCCCTCCGCACCAAAAAAGTAAAAACTAATCATGCACCCTGGCTAGCAAAGACCACCAAAAGAAGTTACAATAGACAAAACATGGTTACAGTGGCAAAAAAATAAACCTGACCTAGATTACCAGAAGTATAAACAACTATGGAACCAGGCAAAAAAATGGTAAACAATGACAAGAAACACTGTTTCACCCAACAACTAAAATCCCACAAAAATAACCCCCCAAATTTTTGGCATACCATTTCTCAGCTCCTTACCCCTGGGTCTAAAGAAAATCCATCTCCTGCTACTGAAAAAAAACCAACACAAACAGCAGAAGCTTTCAACACACGTTTTATAGATAGCATACTCAATTTAATAAAACCCTCAAGAAGTCCATAGACTCTCACCCTAGGTAGAACCTTAGCCCTTTTCAAACAAATACTATCCTCTCATACTCATCTTTTCACAGGATTTCTCCACATCTCCCCCGCATCTTCCATTCCTTACTCTTCAACCTGTACCCACCCAACTAATACACAGGTCACTCCACAACAAACTAAAACCTTGCTCACCATCCACAGACAACCACAAACCAGAGTATTTATAATTAGCTGCAGATGCCACAGCTTATCCTGTCAGTATATTCATTAACTGATTCATCTCAGAATGTTACATTCCTACTCTCTGGAAAAAATCCATAAACATCCCTCTACATAAAGGTGGTATGTGCAATGACATTTCTAACTATTGTCCTATCTCTATACTATCAACCCTATCTAAACTATTAGAAAAATGCATCCACAAAGAGCTACTGGATCATATACTACAAAATAAGTTACTCACATCTACACAACATGGCTTCAGAACATCACATAGTACAACTACTGCATTATTCTCTTTCACTGACACAGTCACTAAAGCCAGAGATGCAGAACTACTAACATTCATAATATTTCTTGATCTATCCAAAGCCTTCGACATGGTTTCTCACTCCAAGCTACTTCAACAACTCTCTACCCTCAGTCTTTCCCCCACTACTCAACAATGATGGTTCAATAGCTACTTGACAGGCAGGCAACAATGCAAAAAATGGCATGGAACCCTCTCAAATTACCTACCAAATAGAGCTGGAGTTCCTCAGGGGTCCATTCTTGGACTTCTACTATTTAACATCTTTGTTAGCCTTCATTCTGCCTCCCACCAAAGCTCCCTTATACAATATGCTGACAATTCTACTATCACTATCATCATCTCCTCCAACAGCATAAAACACCTCCAGCATCTAACACAAACTGCCTTCACTTCTGTTGAGACCTGGCTAAATAACTCACAGTTCCTGCTGAACCCAAATAAAACTAAACTTCTCCTTTTCACACCCAAAAATGTCCCAACTGACTTTAAGATCTTTTCACTAAACAATATTCAGCTCAAAGTAATTTCTCAAGCCAAACTAATGGGTGTAACTATTGATAATAAACTATGTTTTGACATACATAACTCAAAACACAATAATGAAAACTCACTGTAAACTTGGAATGCTTTACCTCCACAAAAACTTTATGAACACAACTACAAGGATCACTCTGGCTATTACTTACCTAGTCCCCTCTCTCCTCTATGCTGCACCCATTCTGATAAATATTCTGACTACCCTCAAAAACAAACTAAACTCCTGCTATAATAAAATTGCTAGATTCGCTATTAATGCACCCCATACCACACACCAATGTACAGTTCTCTGTTCCCTCAATTGGCTCAAACTTCTACACCTCCTAGATCACCAACTCAACATGGCACACAGATTCATATATCAGCTTGATAATTGCCCAGCCCTTAACGCATTCCTCCAAACCTACACACCCAGTAGGCCCCTCCGGTCAGAAGACAAACAACTAATAACCCTACACAGATCAAATACATTGGCCGGACAGTGTCTATTCTACACTGTAGCTAAACTGTGGAATGCCCTTCCAGCAAACATCAGGTCAATAACAAACCATAAGAATTTTAAACTCACACTAAAAAACACTACCAAAATACTAGCATCTGCCCATTTCAAAAAAACTTAGCAAACCTACTTTACCAAACTACCCACCCTAACTTCTACTCCTTTAACTGTCTACACAGTCCACCTTCCTCCTAGTCTGACTTATGAACTTCAGATAACTTCTACGCCATGTGTTTTCCCCTTCTCAAAAGCCCTCCTGGAAGTCTACCTAAAAGGTCATTGTAGACATCCTTTCTAAATACTCAAACTTGCATTATAATCTGTGCTGTCAGCCTACCATAGGAACTGTAATTATAGATAAACAAACTGAATTAAACTAGTGTATTCCTGGATGGCAATCTCTACTAGGAATCAACAGTGACTGCCTAAACTCAACAGTGCTACTTTTCTTACTATAAGCTATACACTAACATATAAATGAAATGCTCACTGTACCCATGTATTGTCAAATTTTATACTCTGCAGAATTTTCTCTGTAATTTTCACTGTATTTTATATCATTATGATTTATTTTATTAACTTGTTAATCTTGTTGAATTTTGTTACTTTTTGGAGCTTTTCTCCCTGGACCACTGCTGAAAGACTTTCCTGATCAACAAATGTCAAATAAATAAATAAATTCCATTTATCTATGTTTATACAGCACTCTTAAAAATCAAATGAAAAACTTTTTAAGTACCTTAATGGTCACACAACATATCTGGTCAGGGTTTTGCCAAATATGTTTTTCAATGTAATGGAACATTAACATTAAGTTTAAATGAAAAATGGTGGCTATCTACAAACAAACCAATCAGCAGAACAGAGCAATTAAAACACATACAACAAAATCAACATATTAAATCAAAATGTTTTTGTTTATGAAATATATTCCAAAGAAACTTACTTATGATAAACCTTTTTCTCACATAAACTATTAGGAAATATAAACTCATCATACAGATCAGTAATTAAAAATAAATACATTTTGTAACTTCAAACACTTAACATAGGATAGTTGTCCTTAAAGACTGAATGCTGTAATTAAATCAAAAGGTGCTTCAACAAAGTATTAGTTTGAGGGTGTGCACACTTATGCAATCAGCTTATTGTACATTTTTTATTTTTTATATTTTTTCCTCTAACAGATTTGTTTGTTTTTCAATTGAACTGTATAGGTTATAGGTCACACTAAAGGTGGGAAAAGTTCTGAAATTATTTATTGTGGTCTCATTTTTTTATATTACAAAAACTTGGCATTTTAACAGGGGTGTGTGCACTTTTTATATCACCTGTATTTCATTTATGCCAGGAATATGTGGATGTCCAAGGGTAGCCGACATCAGCCTGACTGAAGAAGGGAAGGGTGCTTAGTTATGAAAGTTAGGCTAGACATCAGATAAAGTCAACAGCAGCAGTCCCTTACGTGATGACTGCAGCAGTGATCACACTCAAACATCTACACCTGTGGCAAGTTACTTTCACAGTTATATTCTTTTTCATCGGCTCATAAGTAGGTACTAGGCTATTGGTTCTAGGGCCTATATAAGCCAAGCCAAAATGGTACCCTGGCTTTCGTCACCCAAGAAAATGATTTTCCTGTGCCCCTGTCGAGCAGAGCCACAGAAGTGATCCCCGGGATGAATTTCCTATCTCCCATCTAATCAAGATTTTTCTTGAAGAGTGCTAATGAGAAGCTTTGTTTGATATAAATAGGCAGTTTGTTCCAGAGTATGGGAAGTCTCTAGGACAGGAATCTATCCCTCCAGCATGTTCTGTTTATTGTTATGTCAAGGCTTAGGTCCTTAGAGCGTGTAGCTCGGAGGGATTGGGATTTCTTTAAGTGGAGCATGTCCAACAGCTCTGGGTTTGACATAGCTTTGTATGTTAGGCAGAGATCGCCTCTGAGTAGGCGATATGGAACGGAGTAAAGCTGGAGGTTTTTGAGATAGTCTGCATAGGGCATCTGTTTGAGGCCGGTAATCCTCTTTGTGAGGTATTTCTGTGGCCTTTCCAGTTGTTGTAGATTTCTTGTAAGGTACATACCAAAAGGGGTGCTGTATTCTATAATGGATCTAATGAGTGACGAGTAGAGGGGAACAATCTCTTTTTTCCTGGATGAGAAACCTTTTATGATGAGGTGTGCCACATAGAAGGATTTCCTGACTACTGTAGCATTGTGATTATCAAAGGAGACTACTGTCCACCTGTGTCCCAAGGTCTCTTATCAGACTTTCGGTGTTAAGTAGACTACCGCTTATGTGGTAGTTCATGGGTATAGAGTTTTTCCCAAAAGGGATGACAATGCACTGTGTAGACAGTTAAAGGAGTAGAAGTTAGGGTGGGTAGTTTGGTAAAGTAGGTTTGCTAAGTTTTTTTGAAATGGGCAGATGCTAGTATTTTGGTAGTGTTTTTTAGTGTGAGTTTAAAATTCTTATGGTTTGTTATTGATCTGATGTTTGCTGGAAGGGCATTCCACAGTTTAGCTACAGTGTAGAATAGACACTGTCCGGCCAATGTATTTGGTCTGTGTAGGGTTATTAGTTGTTTGTCTTCTGACCGGAGGGGCCTACTGGGTGTGTAGGTTTGGAGGAATGCGTTAAGGGCTGGGCAATTATCAAGCTGATATATGAATCTGTGTGCCATGTTGAGTTGGTGATCTAGGAGGTGTAGAAGTTTGAGCCAATTGAGGGAACAGAGAACTGTACATTGGTGTGTGGTATGGGGTGCATTAATAGCGAATCTAGCAATTTTATTATAGCAGGAGTTTAGTTTGTTTTTGAGGGTAGTCAGAATATTTATCAGAATGGGTGCAGCATAGAGGAGAGAGGGGACTAGGTAAGTAATAGCCAGAGTGATCCTTGTAGTTGTGTTCATAAAGTTTTGAGGCCATGGCTTTGACACCAGGCATCTGTCTCAGTGAGGTCCTTTTGTAGGATGTCCACATCGTTAGGAGTTTCGATTATGGCTCCTAGTTTGCAGTCATTTGTGAACTTCGTTAGCCAAAGACCTTCTGTGTTAGCTTGTACTTCAGAGAAGTAGATACTAAACAGGAGAGGACCTAAGACTGAACCCTGTGGTACTCCACTTGTCAATGGTCTGAAGTCAGATTTGGAGTCTGCTACTTTCACAGTGTGGGTTCTGTCAGTGAGCCAGTTGGCAACCCATCTTGTGACATAGGGCTTTATACCTAGTTTAGTGAGTTTATCTATAATTCCAGAGTGGGGGATGGTGTCAAAAGCCTTTGTGAGATCTAGCTACCTTACCCTCATCTATGGCTTTGGTGACCGCTTCAAAGAAGTCTATCAGGTTTAGAAGACATGCTCTGCCTTTTACAAACCTGAACTGGGTAGGGTCCAGAGTTTGGAGATTACCAATGTCATTGTTTATAAGTTCCATGATGATATGTTCCATAGCCTTACAGACCAGGCTCATCAGTCTAATGGTGCAGTAGTTCCCGGGGTCCATGGTGGCTCCCCCTTTGTGGAGTCGGATAAATGTCGCTGTGCACCATTCAGTGGGCAGAAAGCCTGAGGTAAGGCTATTATTGAACATGGTACTTAGGTGGGGTGCCAGTTCATTCTGTAGTTCGTGTAGAATGCAGCCTGGGATGTTGTCAAGTCCCATGGATGCTGTGTTCTTGGCTTTGGAGAGTGTGGTTTTTACCTGTGCAGCCATGATTACAGGAACTTTGCATTCTTCCGGTACAGAGATGGGCCCTTTAGAGGGTGAGAGGGGCATAAAGTTAGCACTGAACCTATCTGCCAGGATGTTGGCAATATCAGTTGGTTATGTATATTTAGTGCCATTGTGCTGTGACTCAGAGCAGATCTGAGCATTGCCATTGAGATTCTTGACATAGCTTTAGAATACTTTGTGGTTGTCTTTAAAATCAGTGGCAATTTTGTTTTCATAACTAGCTTTGGAGGATTTTATGAGGGATCTCAGCTTCTTAATGAGGCTAACCAGGAGTTCCTCCAATCATGGGATTTTACTCTTTTTTTGCAACAGTTTCTTTCTTCTGTTGTAGAGTTTGTTTATGGCAGGGGACCACCAGATTGGCTTCCTTTTTTTGGAGGATAGCATCTTGGTTCTGTTAAGGATTGCACAATCCACGCACTCGTGTAAGTGCTTATAAAGTGCATTTGTGTAGGATTCAGCAGTTGTACCTCTATTGTCTGTCTGCATGGGTGTCGTGAAGTTTGCCACTTCTGTCTTAAGAAGTGTGAAGTTGGCTTTGAAGAAATTATTTACGGAGGTTTCCCTAATGGGAGGTGGGGGCAAGATGTGGATGTCTAGGGTGATTAGCTTGTGGTCTGATCTGACCAATGAGGAATTGACCTCTGGTGTGGAACACCGGTTGCCCATGTTGGTGATGACCAGGTCTAGGATATTGCTGCCCCTGGTGGGGGTATCAATAAGTTGATACAAGGTGTTGGAATTTATGAATTCCAGAAAACATTGAGCAAAAGAGTTGGTACATGGGTAGTTTTCCCAGTTAATGGTAGGGTAGTTGAAATTGCCCATTATTAGGGTGTTAGGTTGTACCTTAATATTTTCCAGTGTATCAAGAAATGAGGAGTGGGAGTCCTGGGGCATAGTGGGGGATCTGTAGCAAGCTACAATTTGGATTGCAGTCTTGCCCAGAGTTAGTTGCACTTGGATAATCTCGGCTGCATTATGCTGAGCAACTAGCCTGGAGGTTTGGATATCCTTAATGAATATGGACACACCTCTACCTTTAATGTTTCAGTCCAGGTTAATTGGCAGAAAGGTTTGGTATGAATTATAGCCTGGTAATGCAGGGGTGCTCTCTAGAGCCTTGAACCAGGTCTCTTTCACTGCACAGATGTTGATGTTCTCCATTTTAAGGAGTGTCTCTAGTGAGTGCATTTTGAGGTTTAGAGTTCTGGCATTGAGTAGCATTACCCTCAGATTTTGCTTGCTTGTACCTGTTATGGTGGTGAATTTGTCATTTGAACCTTGCCTAAAAAGGCACTATAGTGTTGGCAAGAGCCTTAGCCAGTATCCGGAATCCCAAGAGTGACAGGTGCAGGCCATCTCTGGCAAAGCATCGTGGTCTGTCGATCATGTCATCCCAGGCAGACAGATACTGGATCCCCTTAGAATGACACCAGAAGCTTAGACAATTGTTGAAGTCAATCATTTTGTCCTTGTACTGTGGTATCATTCTGGGTGATGGCAGGATGCTACTCAGGGCTAGGGTCATACCTGCCTGGGCTACAAGATCGGACAGCTCCTCCGTGTCTCTTTTCTTGTAGTGCAGGGAGGTACATCTCAGGTCATTCACACCAACATGGACAATGACAGAGTCATATTTGTACTTGTTGTGGAGTGACCTGAGTGTGTGCGTTATGTGGCGGATCCAGCAGCTGACAGTAACTTTCTCCTTGTTTAGCCTGGTGAGTGGAACATCAGTGTGCCTGACTATAGAGTCACCTATGACTTGAGTGTTGGGTGCGTTGTTGTGTCTTATGGGCTATGGCTGAGTTGCACACTGCGTTTGTGGGCTGTCATTTGGGTTGTGTTGGGGGTGGAGGTTGCTTGTGTTTCTGCTTTGGAGGTCCCTTTTGCTTGGGAAAATTTTTATTGAGAGTGTCCGTGAATGTAGGTGTGCATTTTGTGTTTCTGTGTGTGTGTTCTGGTGGTATAGGTTTTGAGGGACTATGTGATGAGTGTGGTGTGGTGCAAGTGTTTACCTTCTTCTCTTGACTGTCTAGTCCAGTCTTGAGTGAAGAGAGCTTTGCTTCCAGTTTGGCTATATAGGTGCCTCTCTCGCAGGTTGTAGTGTTTGGTAGTAGGAGGAGAGGGTTGTCTATGTACATGAGGCAATTGCTGCATTGCCCCAAGATGCCCAGATTCATCACATAGACATGAGAAAACACCGGGAGCTGACCCTTAGACATGCCTGGATAAGTGCTTATTTATTAAGTACTAAAAACGGTTTTCCTCTAGACAAGTGAGGAAAGTTGAGTGCTGTAGTAATTTGTAGCTTATTTAGTGCTTACAACAAGTTCTGAACAAGTGCTGAGCTCAAAGAAATAGACTTGATTGCTAAAACTAAAACTGGCTAGTTCTAAGGGAAAATTTGAATAGCAGACTTTATGGTGCCGGGAATAGTTTAACCCTAGCTAAGCAGTGATGCATAAAATTTTTTTTTTTTCAGATCAGCTACCTAGTGCTTCCCACTCCCACTGATAAGCTAGAAGGCTTCCCTCCAACACAAAAATGCTTTGGGTCTCAGAAACTTATAAACAGTCCTGGATACAGCAAATCTGTATCTGTACTAGACTACTTACAGGAAAGGCAGGAAACAAGCTTAGAATTTTTTTTTTTTGTAAAGTGGAAAGGGAGAAAGGAGGAGCAGAAAATAATTCAAGGTTAAGAAACCAAGTGGGTTGGCCTTCTCAAATGTTCTCCCTGTATTAGGTAGAATGAGGTAATGACACTAGACTGGGAGGAGTGTCACAGATCAAATTTACAGTAGGGGTGGGCAACTGCAAAGCCACCAAGTTAAGAATTTTTTGATAGTTGAGAATGCTGTGTTCAGCTGTTCTTGCATATCCACAAATACAGGATGCTGGAATCTTCAAACTGAAACTTGTCTTGTTTTACAGCTGGTGAAAGGTACAGTATCTTGATTTTTTTTACCTTTTCAGTTTGAAGATAACTGTATGCAGTGTTTCATTTTCTATTAGGTGTAGACATATCATTTTAATGGAATCTATCCAGTCGTATCGAAGAAGCAGTGTTTGAATTACATTCAGGAAATACTTAAAATGTCTTGTATTGTAGTTTCTTAGTCAAAACAATTTAAATTGCTCAGGAATTCTTAAAATGCATATCCCTTCTTGTAGTTGTTGATGCACAATACAAAAGTTTTTTCTTGAAGCTAGGAGCTTTCTTAGAGCATTGACTTTCTCAGTTTCCTGTGCTTCCTGAAATGGCAAATGGCCAGCTTCACTTCTAGTGCCGGGGTATTTTCAGAAGATATGGTTGTTGTGCTTCTTTCTTTTTAATTTTGAGTGTTTACTCTTGCTAGGTTGACTAGTGCCATCTCCAAAATTTATTTTTTTCCCAGGCATGTTGAAGAATATTTTTTTGTGAGACTATTACAAAAATACTAGTTCTGATTGCAGCTGTGCTGAGTTACACATTGTCAGTGTCAGTTTTGTGCATTCTAGGAGTTGTTTTGGAATGTTAACTGTCTGAAAAGGTATCATGGCAGTAACAGCAGCAGAGGAATTCAATAACATGGTCATATGTTGCTGTGTGACACAAAGTGCCGCTTGCAGCAATTTGTAAGATCATCTTGTTAAAACTTGATTTATTGCCTTTTAAGTTCTTGCCTGCAGTCATAACTCCCCATTTCTGATTTTTTTCTGTACTTTGTACACAACAGAAACAATGTTTGGGTTGGGGTTTTGGTGTAATTGTTAAGATGCTTACCTCACAAACACAAGGTACAGGGTTTGATTCTCACCTTTGAAAGAAAATTGGCTAGAACAATGGACTGAAAGGGCAGCTAGCCAAGTATTTAAACAGGAGGCTGGTATAATGGTTAAGGTGGTTACCTTACGGACACAAGGTGCATTGTGTAACTGGCTAAGCTTAAAATGGCCCACAAGGGCAGTTAGCCTAGTACTAATCTACAAACCTATGAACCTATAAAGGCATGTGTGTTTTGAATCACCTTCCTTATTATATTAAATGTATGGCTTTGTTTAATACCTCACCACTTAAAAGTGCATTTTAAATGTGTAGTTTTGAACATTTTTTCCAATAAGCAGTGAAACAAAACATATGAACCAATAATGATAAGGATACCCATTTCAACCATAAAAGGCCACCCAAACTGTTGTCATAATCCACCAATAAGTCCATACGCACAAGCTCTGTTGAAGCAAAAATTATCTGAATAATTTCACATTAAAGTGACCTGTAAATAACTCATCAGTGCTTCATCTACAAATTAGGTGCCCGCTGTCCTTGAAGAATAAAACTGCCTATGTAACTTTAAAAAATGAGTGCTAGTGAACAGGTTCATAGTTAGTAGGCATCTCAGAGAAAGTAGGAGATCCTCAGGAGTACGGTACTGGTATGTAAATTAATGTTATTACTTGTTGATGATCCAGGCTGAACACCACTAAGTCCATTGTGCAGCAGCTGTGGTCCCCTGAAGTCAGTCTTCCCCACATTACCACCTGTATTTTGTCAGTAATGCTGAGTTTAAGGCAGATAAAACTATACCATGCATGATTATTATGGTCTGAAATGCAGCAATGACAAACTGTAGGTCTGTGCTATTAAAATGCAGTCAAAGTTTTGCAGAACATTTTCTATTTGAATTGATTCTTGTGTAGGAAGGGGATGTCCTGTGAAAACATATCCACTGTGTATCCATTCAGCTTTTGTCTGACGCAGCTAACACCGTAGCACAGAAAAGAAAGCCTGTAAAGGTCCATACACCTGTAGGCAAAGACAAAGCCAAGACAAACTAATATAGTATATGTTTAATACAAAATATCCATACCAAATAAGCACTTAAGTTTCACCCACGGAAACTTCATCAGAATGGTGTATTGTCACAAACAAACTGTTAAAATAATCAAAAACTGAATGTAAGTGCCTGTAAGTTAATTGCACAACGTTTGAAAATTTAAAGAAACATCACAGAAATGTGTATACTCTTGTTTAACATATATACACACACATATGCACAACACAATTTGGTAAAAATATTTACAAATATTTACAAAAATGTATGTACACAAATATTATTTACAAAAGTGTACAGAATATCCTAAACATGACAACAAAGATGTTATAAACCGTTATAAAATGTTTGCTTTCAGTTTCAAGGCAGAAACTATAGAAAGGTGGTCAGTTAAACCAGGGTTTACACAGACATCAAAAACATTTGCCATATCATCTCTTGATATTTCAAACTGGTTTCCCAGTCACCACCCCTTTCTGGAATCTGAACTTGCTGTATCACCCAGAATTTAAATATGGTTGAGGGACAAACTAAACAATGCCTGTACAGGACACTGGTGTCTTTGCCCCTGTTTAGATCATATAAGTGCTCATATATTCTCTAAGACATCTTTCAGTCTTGCTTAAATAGAATGCATAACAGATGGCATGCCATGTATACTATTCTTTTAGAGATACAATTGTGGTGTCCATCAGTAGGAATAAACTTATCCAAGCTTGGTAAAAATAACTCGCTGTTATTGACCACCATCCAACACTGTGCACAACTGCCACATCTGAAAGTACCCTTATTTTTATGCAGTGTAAAGTTATTAACTCGTGATGCATTCTCAAACAAATTCTTAAAGTTGGCACCTCTCCTATAACTAACCTTAAAGGAATATTGAAAAACTGAGAGAGTGTTGGGCATCATGGCAAACATGTTCCAAAACTTAAGTATAATTTCTTTGATTCACAAAGAATCCTGGTTACACTATAACACAGAGTATATGTCCTTGGTTCCAGAGGTTCCTTTGCCTAAAGGGTAAACAGTTTGTGTTACCCCTATTTCCAAGGTTTCCTGAATGTCAGCTGTCATAGCAGTAATATTGTTGTTGGCGATAGGCTTACCCCAATTAAGGGGTAATACTTAACTCCCAAACCATGCTTAATTTCCTTCTTGATGTTATCAATAAGAAGTTTGGGATAATCCCGTGCCAAAAATAAGCTCTCAATTAATTCTAATTCCCTACTCAGAACCCATTCATTAGAAGTCATCCGGACTGCCCTCACCATTTGACCCTTCACAATATTATTTTTTGGGGGTGGGATTGGTTACTTTTGAAGTGTAAGTACAAATTTGAAAAGTATTCTTTTCTGTGTATTTGAGACACATATTCACTATTTTCTGTATCTTTAGAAATAAGTACATCTAAGTATGCAATAGACTCAGTATCAACTGTACTGGTAAAGAACAGAAAATGGTAGTAGAGTGTAAAAATTGCATAAAAATTGTTGTTGACTCAGATGTACTATCCCACAACACAAAAATGTCATCCAAATAATGGTAATAGTTACGAATATTTTGGAAAAAAATCACTGGTAAACACAAAATGTGTCTCAAAATAAAAAAAGTACCAAATTAGTGTAAATTGGGGCACATGCTGCACCCATTGCTACTCCATCCAGTTGTTTACAATATTCACCCTGCAAATAGATAAAATTGTTGTCCAAAATAAGTTCCATGTTTTCCAAAATCAGCCTAAAGTCGTTGGCATTCAAAAAGTTCAACTCAGTCAAAACTTCTTCAAACCAGGTTATACCTGTTTAGTGGGGTATAACCGAGAAAAGATCTTTAACATCTATGGTCGTGAAAATATTGTTGGCGTCAAAGGGGAACCTGCCCTAACTTAGTTAGGACATCCCAAAAATCTATTAAGATGTGTTGGTGTAGTCCATAAAATGTCTTTAGCTTAGAGTCAATAAACATGGCCAAGGGTTGTGTTTTTGAGCCAGCTGATGCTACAGTGGGCCTCAGTGGAGGGTTCTGCAAGTTCTTATGGACCTTGGGGATTCCGAAGATTCCTGGGATGACCGGTCTTTTTACTCGTAGGAAATTGTACAATTTTGTATCAATTATACTTTGCAAGAGATTATCTTCCAAAATAATATCTATTTTTTTGTACGCTATTTCTATCTCATTCCTAGAGACCTGACAATATCTACCTACTTTGGTTAAGATATCTAACATTTTCCCCATATAGCTCCAATGCGTCATTAACACCACCCCCACCCCCTTTGTCTGGCTTCATAATCCTTAGCTCCTTGCTGTGACTCAACATATATAAAACATCCCTTTCTTCCTGACTTAAGTTGTCAAATGACTATCTTTTAGATTTGAAAAAAAATGTTGCAACTCATTCTTAAGTAAAACATCAAAATTGGGCAACACTGGGTGAAGAGGTGGGTTAAACATACTCTAAACCACGGCCTTAGTATCCAGGGTCTGAAAGGAAGTTGAAATATCATGAACAGGTTCTGAGTAGGGAATTAGAATTAACTGAGAGCTTATGTTTGGCTCGAGATTATCCCAAACTTCTTAATGATAACATCAATAAGGAAATTAAGGATAGTTTGGGAGTTAAATATTACCCCTTGATTAGAGGGTTAAGCCTATTGCCAACAACATTACTGCTATGACAGCTGACATTCAGCAGACCTTGGAAATAGGGGTAACACAAGATGTTTACCCTTTAGGCAAATGCACCTCTGAAACCAGACATATATTGTGTGTTACTGTAAGTTACAATAAGTTTATTCCTACTGATGGACACCACAATTGTATCTCTAAAAGAATAGTATACATGGCATGCCATCTGTTATGCATTCTATTTAGGCAAGACTGAGAGATGTCTTAGAGAATATATGAGCACTTATATGATCTAAACAGGGGCAAAGACACCAGTGCCCTGTACAGACATCATTTAGTTTGTCCCTCAACCAATTTAAATTCTGGGTGATACAGCAAATTCAGATTCCAGAAAGGGGTGGTGACTGGGAAACCAGGTTGGAATATCAAGAGATGATATGGCAATATTCTTTGATGCCTGTGTAAACCCTGGTTTAAATGACCATCTTTCTATAGTTCCTGCCTTGAAACTGAAAGCAAACATTTTATAACATCTTTGTTGTCATGTTTAGGAGATTCTATACACTTTTGTAAATAATATTTGTGTACGTACATTTTTGTAAATATTTTACCAAATTGTGTTGTGCATATGTGTGTGTATATATGTTAAACAATAGTATACAAGTTTCTGTGATGTTTCTTTAAATTTTCAAATGTTGTGTAATTAACTTACAGCTACTCACATTCAGGTTTTGATTATTTTAGCAGTTTGTTTGTGACAATACACCATTCTGATGAAGTTTCCATGGGTGAAACGAAGTTGCTTATTTGATATGGATATTTTGTATTAAACTTTATAACATATTGGTTTGTCTTGGCTTTGTCTTTGCCTGCAGGTGTATGGACCTTTACTGACTTTGTCTTCTTTCCTTTCTTTTCTGCACTGCTGTGGAGTTTTGGCATTTGTATTATTTACAGCATTTCCTGTGGTTACTAGTATTTTACAGCTAAGACTGCGGTGGTGGTGCTGCGGTAGCATTGTCACCTCATAGTAAGACGTTGTCCCGTTCGATTCTCAGCTAGAGCGTCTTCTGTGTGGAGGCATACGTGAATGGGGCGTGCCTTCGTTGAAGGTTGTGCGTCAGGGCTGGTAACCCGGTACGTAAAAATCCACTACCAATCATTAGCGGACCGGAGTTCCGCTGTGGCGACCCCTAACCGGGAAAAGCCGAAAGACACAAACAAACCCTAGTGGCTGCAGTATAGCTCCACCTGTATGCTTATACTGGTACTGCAGGCATATGAAATTTCCACCATATAATTTCTGTAGTAGCAGTACTGACATACATTATACAGGTTCAGCACCACCCAAGTACAGAAGGCTCACTTACTTATATAGGCAATACTCTTACGTTGACATTTTGCATTGGCATTTGGTGCCAATGTATAATTTCAAAATTTGACAGCATTGCATACCTAACTGTATGTTCAGAATTGCCATGTAAGGGATCTGTGATTCTTAATGAGTGTAGATGGCTTAAGCAATCCTGGAGCACTATTTATGTATTGGGTACCATGCAAGTCCTTGGGGTAGCACGGTGTTCTGAGTATGTTTTCGAATCCCACCCTGAATCCCACCTTCAGATGTGCCAGATGCAATCTGAAAATATATTGTGCCAGTACTTTCTGAAACTGTATTTGAAATGTCTTAAGTTTTTTTACACCTGTTAAATGAATCCACCTGCATCAAAACCTCATCATTTCCCCAGTGTGTAGTTTCTTCCTAGACAGACCTCCAGAGATTCAAGATATTTAAATCTTTTGTGCACAGAGTCCCATGACTAGCAACAGGTGGTCCCTGGTGTATATTAGACAGTTGCTCCACTGTTCAGTACATCTGTCTTCAGACTACCAAAACTCCAGTTATGAACAGGAACCATCCTCCTCCACAGAAAAAAAGGTTTTGATGATAAATTAAATTCTACACTTTAATAAATAATAATAAAAATCAAAATATATCAGTCACTATTCAATCTGTTCAGTTAATTATGAATATTGAGCTATGCTATGTGGGAAATACTAAACTCTTTTATATAACTTACCTAGTAAGAAGATAATCAAGCTGTACTAGGCACACAGCTTCGCAATATAACTTACATTAACACAATCACATTATTATTATTATTATTATTATTATTATTATTATTATTATTATGCAGTACCAAGCACTGGATGTCATCCATAACCTCAAAGGAGAAACTGTCAAGGCCAGTTTGTCACAAGCTATTTATCAATATAACACATTTATCGACAGTGCACACTGGTCAAGTCTTGTGCTGACCATGTTCATGGACCTGGGCACATATTGGTTTACTATTTTATGCAAGCTGCATCTTAATGCATTAGTGTCCTGAGTGGTTGAGTGGCACTTACCCCAAAGTAAGTGTGATCTTGGAGTTCATTTACTTTTTATTTTGCACCCCAAGGACCTTGTCTGATGGCTTTCCTACTGACACCCAATTACCCCATTCATTCTGGGGACACAAGAGTTGGGCATTTCCCACGTTGGGTGCCTGCCATCCTTTCTTTTCTTTGGTAAGAACTGGATAGTAGGGAGTGGGCCAGCTTGCTGGCCTTGGGGTGGCCTACCAAGTCTCCATTCAGAGCACCTTCTTCCCCCTCACTGGTTCATCTGACCCAGCTACTGTTGTCTCCTGAGGGGAATCATGCTGAATTCCCCTCTGCTTCCCTTGTGCCATGCACCAGGACAGTGCAGTCAAACTTCACTGGGTAACAAATAATCCTCCATTTAGGTGTTATCCTTGTGGTGAGTAAGCACCATCTCTCTCACCCTGGGATTGATGAGCTGGCAACTGCTACTCAACTTCCATTCTTTCCTGGTCAACTCCTACAAGACCCCTAGTCATTATTCGCACTTGGGTCACCTAAGTTGCAGTCATGCTTTATCCCAATATGCCACTGAGCTGGCTTTGGTTATATAAGTTTTATGGAATGTGGGAGCTGTGGGAGATTTGCCCCCACATGGAAAATACATTTATGTTAAAACACTTTTAGTATTGTCTCAGTATTTATAGTCTTTCTTAGTCTACTTACTGAGGCACTGACTTAACCCCACGTGGAAAACACATTTACATTAAAATACTTTTAGTATTGTCTCAGTATTTATAGTCTTTCCTACTCTACAACCTGAGGCTCTGACTTAACCCCACATGGAAAATACATTTATGTTAAAATACTTTTAGTATTGTCTCAGTATTTATAGTCTTTCTTACTCTACATACGGAGGTCCTGACCTTGTTTTTTCAGTATACATTTAGATCTGATGTTGTTGCCTTCATTTTCTCTTCAACCTTTGGGTTTCAGATCCAAGGGTTGGATCCGACTCGGACGCATACCAAAACTCCAGGATCCAACATCTGAGCTCCTCCCCTATCCATAATGCTCCTCTGCCCCAAAGCCTTCAGATCTCATTTGCCACACTTTGTTTAGCATCGGGAATCTCATCGTCTGAGCTCCTTAGGTTTTCCTGTGAGTCATCTTTCTTATAGTCTTCTCTGCTTCTTCCTGTTTTGTCTTAGGAGTTTGTAGTTTTATAGTCCTCCTTGTGACATTCCCTTTCCCTACCCTTTTCTCTTTTTCTAGCTGTATTACCTTTATATATATATATATATATATAAATATATATATATATATATATATATATATATATATATATATATATATATATATATATATATATATATATATATATATATATATATATATATATATAATATATATATATATAAATATATATATATATATTTATATATATTTATATATATATAACATATATATATATAATAAATATATATATATATAATAAATATATATATATATATATATGTATATATAATAAATATATATATATATATATATATATATATATATAATAAATATATATATATATATATATATATATGGATCCCTATCCTATGATAGAAACCTCATTTGACTGAAACACATTTGAGTGAGACCATAAGACTGAATTTTCAAAAGCCTGAAAAGTCACTTGACTGAAACCCATAATAATGAATTTCAACATACTAAATTTTAAACTGGATCATATAAAACCAGACTAGGTCAGGGATATGCCCCCCGCACCCCCCTATGTGGGGGGCTGTGCCCCCACCCCCGAACTATATATATTAACTCCAGGATCACACTACAGTGGGGAAAAGGGCATAGTAGTGGCAGCATGTACACTACTGTAAGGTAAGTGAAAGTTATATGCCCTTTTCCCCACTGTAGTGCAATCCTGGAGTTAGTATATATAGTTAGGGTGTGTGTGGGGGGCACAGATCCCCACATTGAGGGTGTGGGGGCATTGCCCCCCACCTAGTCTGGTTTTATATGGTCTAATTTACAATTTAGTATGCTGAAAGTCAGTCTTATGGGTTTCAGTCAAGTGACTTTTCAGTCTTTTGAAAATTCAGTCTTATGGTCTCAGTCAAATGAGTTTCAGTCAAATGAGGTTTCTATCATATGACAGGAATTCATATATCTATATATATATATATATATATATATATAATGTATTTGTATAATTATAAAATAAATTCTTATACACACACACATACATATATATATATATATATATATATATATATATATATATATATATATATATATATATACCTTTTTATATATCTTTACATTTATATTTAGTTAAAGTTTTTTTGGATCTTTCCATTTTTGTTGTGTGTGAGCTGTGTGTTTTTCTACAGATATTTCTGACCCCAAACCCCTGGGTTTTAAGAAGTGTGTAACTTGTGGGCACAAAATCCTACTCTTAGATGCCCACTCTGACTGTGTGCTATGCCTTGATTCTGTCCACTTGGACTCATCTTGCACTATATGTGTAGGGTTCAGTCAACGAGCCCTGATTGACAGAAGAAATAAATTAATCTTAAAAGTTCTTCTGCCTAGTTCAGCTTCTTCTGCCACACCAACCACTTCAGGGGCTTAACCCCCACCAAAAAACACAAGGGCCACAAGAGATCCCCCAGTAGGTCCTGTCAATCAGGGGAACCTCCTGCCAAGCCATCTAAATCTTTGGAGCTGACTGCCTCGGCTCCCATAGTCATTCAGTCCTCCACTCAGCATCACAGTCAAAGTTTCTCCCTGGAGCTGTTGACATCCAGACCCAAGTCCCCTCTCCTGCAACAACCTAGACTGGGTTCCAGGTCTGTCTCCATTGTTTCTTTTATTAGGTCCTCTCGCAGCCTCTCCAAAGCTGAGGTTAACAACATGATGGTTAAATTTCTCAAGGCACAAATCCAGCTGCGGATCTTGCCTGATCCGTCCCTCCCGGATCCGTGAGCAATATTCCAGCCTTTACTCTTGTATCTCCTTCTCTGATCTGAACCCCAGTTTCGGAGTGATTTGGTCCAAGCTTTCCTGGAGTCGAAACATCGGAGCCAACAGGTATGGTTACCTTGACTCCAACTGTCTCATTAACTCACCCGGCTCTGACAGTTTTGGACAGACCGGGTAGCTTTGGTGCCAGGTCTGAGGGGTTGGCATCAGCCACAAAGTTTTCAGAACTGTCTCTTCCCCTTGGAGCCTCAGCATTTGATAGCTGGGCTCTGACTCCTCACTCAGATCCAGGGACAATGGGGATTCATGGGGCTTCCCTGTCAAAAGCTTTGGCTCCAGATTGAGTGTCCTTGGTGTCTCGATCTCCTTTTTGATTGAGGTGGTGGAGAGGATTCTCTTTGCAGCCATAAGAGCCTCGACTCTACCTGCTTTGGAGCCCAGTCCCCCCCCCTCCAGCAGTCTTTGTGCCTAAGCCATCTACTCTGTATCCTCTGGGACAGCCTGCCCAGAAAGACTTCCAGACTCCTTCCCTTTTGGAACATCTGGAGTCTTCCAATACTACCCTGGAGCACTACACCAAGTAGGTCCCTCGGAAGTACCACTGCAGAAGGAGACACTTGGATTCCCCTTTGCAATCCTTCACAGAGGACATCGATCTCTATGAAGGGGAAGGGTTCCCCATATCACTACCTGAGGATGTCTCTTTTTGAGACATCATGGAGATCTTTTGCCAAAAGCGTGTTGGTCTTCACAAAATCTTAACCCAGAGGAATCAGTGTTTCTGGAAGCTTTTGGGTCAGGCCCATGCGCTTTTTGGGTATCCTCCCCTGCAGACCCCCTTATTGACCTTGTGTCACACAGGGCATGGAAGGAGCTGGACACAGTGGAACCAATCCCCAAACAGCCCGATAAGATTCTTAGTGCCACTTCTGACAGCCTCCATTGGACCAAGGAGATCACTTTTTTGAATGCCGCGGGTGGGAATTGCAAGTTGGGCACGAAGCTATTAGAAAGGAAATGGCCTAGTATTTCAGGCATAGTTGCGGCCAAGAACTGTGCATTTTCTTCCTTTCTCACTGAAACCTGTCAAAAGCAGCCACGGTGTTTAAGTTACAGGAACTGTGGCATTGGTATACATTTATTTATTTTTTGTCAGTAAGTCAGCATCCACGCCAGACCGAATTTTGCTCTGGGCGAATGAACTTGGAGTGGCTGAATTGAACCAGCAAGGTGATCTTTGACAGGTTCTTATAGTTTTAAAAGATCAGTATTTGCATTACAGAAACTGTGGTATTTGAATACATTTATTTATTTTTTGTCAGTAAGTCAGCAGCTACGCTAGACCGAATTTTGCTCTGGGTGAATGAACTTGGAGCGGCTGAACTGAACCAGCAAGCCTTCACAATATCTGAGGATTCCAGGCTTGAAAAGACAGCAAAAGAGGTACGATGACTAGAAGATGGATATGTGCAAAATGAAGAGGAAGACAGCACATCCAAAGAAATGCAACCAAGTTTCAACCCTTGATGTACTTGGTTATCCTGTGTGCTCCTGTCCACTAAGGAATAAGCAACTCAGGAACTAAACTGTACAGCCCCAAAGATACTGACAACTGCTGCACTTAGTTTTACTTTTACATATAAAACTATAGAGTAACTGTTTTCTACCCTTGATGTACTTGGTTATCCTGTATGCTCCTGTCCACCAAGGAATAAGCAACTCGGGAACTAAACTGTACAGCCCCAAAGATACTGACGACTGCTGCAGTTAGTTTTACTTTTACATGTAAAACTGCAGAGTAACTGTGTATGTTACA
The DNA here is from genome assembly GCF_019279795.1 of Protopterus annectens. NCBI lineage: Eukaryota > Metazoa > Chordata > Ceratodontiformes > Protopteridae > Protopterus > Protopterus annectens. The sequence continues at coordinate 440,877,730 of NC_056745.1, forward strand.
GCCTTTTCCTGTACAAATAGGAGCAGCACACACTCGATCAGGCCAGTGCTTTAGCCCTCCCTGCACTCTCTTAGCAAACCGTCACCCATCACTATTCCTGCATTTCCAGCTTCAAACCCCCAGCTAAATTACACACCATAGTTTGGCTTTAATGTGTAGAATATTTCAGGGCACAAATAATAATATAGTTCAGTGCAGAATATTTCAGGGCACAAATACTAATTTAGTTCAGTGCACAATCAATATTATAGAGTGTGTTACACTTACCCTGCAGTCATTAGCCTGGGGTTTAGAGCACTCGTCATATCTGTAGCTCCTCCCCAACCAAGCTATCATATAGTACCTACAACAAGGTGCCATTTTCAAATCGGCGACCTGCATTGAGTGTGTACTCCCTGTATGTTTTTTTTTTGTATTTTATTGTTTTTCACTGCTTAACTCACTGCTTAATCTATGTGCCTAGAATTAGACTCTGGTAGTGTTGTATCTGCATAGTACGTGTCTCATGCTAGTTAGACTGTGCACCAATTTTGTCATATACTGTTTCCTTCTTATACCTGCTTTTTGGCACTGTTTACAGCTGAATCTAATTCTCTGTTTGTTGCCTAACGCACAGAATGAATACCTAGCTAATGTATTAACAACTGTTGTTTTCTCTCCTCTAATAGTTGACATCATAGTGTCATAGCCTAATCAGTCACTCATTTAACTGCTATAAACCACTGAAATCTTGGTAAATGTTATTAACAGCATCAGTACAATAACGCGGCTTAGTAAGCCTCTCTATATCAATTACAGCCTTAGAAGTGTTTGCTATCTGTTAATGCATAGAGTACAGTAGGGTTCCAAGCGTTTTTGAGTTTTATTTTAAACTATAATGTGCATTTTCAGTAGCTGTATCTGCCTTGTTTAATTTCTAATGTTTTGCTTAAAACTCTTTGCATGGTTCTGAATAGCCACTATCTGCAAGTTAGTTGTAAAATTGTACTTCTATTTTTCACTCTTCACCTATCTAACTAACTCTATTATCTTACCTAACTGCCTTATAATGCAAATAGCCTAACTCTATTCCTTTCTCTCCATCACAGTTTCTACCCTTGATGTACTTGGTTAGCCTGTGTGCTCCTGTCCACCAAGGAATAAGCAACTCGGGAACTAAACTGTACAGGCCCAAAGATACTGACGACTGCTGCAATTAGTTTTACTTTTACATGTAAAACTACAGAGTAACTGTGTATGTTACAGCCTTTTCTTGTACAAATAGGAGCAGCTCACACTCGATCAGGCCATCGCTTTAGCCCTCCCTGCACTCTCTTAGCAAACCCTCACCCATTACTATTCCTGCATTTTATAGGTTCATAGGTAGGTACCAGGCTATTGGCCCTAGGGCCTATACAAGCCTAGCCAAAAAGGGTACCCTGGCTTTTGCCACCCAAGAAAATTATTTTCCTGTGCCCCTGTCAAGCAGAACCACAGAAGTGATCCCCAGGGTGAATTTCTTATTACCCATCCAACCATCAAGATTTTTTTTTAAGAGTGCTAATGAGGAGCTCTGTTTGACATAGATAGGTAGTCTGTTCCAGAGTATGGGAAGTCTCTGGGACAAGAATCTATCCCTCCAGCATGTTCTGTTTATTGTGGTGACAAGGTTTAGGTCCCTAGAGTGTGTAGCTCGAAGGGATTGGGATTGCTTTAAGTGGAGCATGTCCAACAGCTCTGGGTTTGACAAAACTAGCTTCAAACCCTCAGCTAAATTACTCAGAGTAGTTTGGTTTTAAAGTGTAGAAAATTTCAGGGCCCAAATAATAATATAGTTCAGTGCAGAATATTTCAGGGCACAAATACTAATTTAGTTAAGTGTACAATCAGTGTTATAGAGTGTGTTACACTTATTCTGCAATTATTAGCCTGGGGGTTATTGCCTGCTCCATTCGCTATGCTCACTACGCTCCTCCCCCTGCCCCCATATCCCACCCACCCCCACTAAATCCACATTTACTGCAACCTTAGAAACACGTCCACACTCAATCTACCCATCCCTCCACACCTCACAAATATCTCCACACCCCTACACCACCCACTATCTAATACCACAACCCACCCAACATAATCCTGTCACTACCAAACACATTTCTAATCCTTACCTGCACTTTTCTTTCCTACATTACATCCTACCATTGTAATACAGTGATAAACCCTAACCACTTTCAATCCACACTCACATCAACCCCCCTCAAACATCCATTACATAATTTCACCACCCAAACCACAAAACGTCTTCTCCCAGGAAAACCTCTAAAGTATCAGACTCCCTACCCTTATCAACACAAACTATCCATACAATACAACAAAATTTCAACACATATATCAAACATATACTCAGCACTCTCTCCAAACTCATTTTCAGTGGAGATGTCCACCCCAACCCTGGTCCCGAACTCACCAACCTACCCACAAACCCCCACCAATAAACCCCACCACCCTAATCACTAACAACAGAAAACCTAATGACCTCCTTATAATGTCTCTCAACATTAGAAGTATCTGTAATAAAGTCCAAGACCTCCAAGCCCACATAAACCTGTACTCCCCTGACATCCTTCTCCTAACAGAAACCTGTCTCAAACCTCACATCAAAAATGAGGAAATACTTCCACCTGGATATAACATCCTCCGCAAAGACAGACTATCCAGGAAAGGAGGTGGTGTGGCACTAATGTACAAACACCACCTCAATATACAAATTCTCACCAAATCAGCCCCCTCAGTTTCACAAGGAAAATATCCTACACACCTCCATCAAAATAAACCCTAAGAAAACAATCAACATTATAGGGTACTACTTCCCACCAGGCCAAAATATTCCTCCCTTAGAAAATCTCCTACTTTGGTCACATCTCTCCCTATCCCAAGAAACTGTCATCCTTGAAGATTTTAACATCAATTCGCTATCCTGCAATAGCAAACACCCAGCACTCCACCTAAATCTTCATGGTTTCTCACAGCTAATACAATCCCCCACCAGGATAAATAAAAACCAAAAAAAATCACACCACTCTTGACTGGATTTGAGTAAACAAAAACCCTAACTCTTACCTGTCAGGCTGTCTACCTGACTCCCTCAGCGACCATTCCCCTACTTTCCTACTATGACACCACATAAAAAATAGCAAACCCATTATCTACAGATCTGTCTGCAGTAAAACTAATTTTAACCCTAACTAATTTATCTCCTCCCTTCAAAAAAATAACTGGGCATCTCTAAAGTACATCCATCTAGATGAAACAGTTCATTTCTTTAATAGTACTTTCCTCAACATCCTTAATACCCATGCCCCCCAAAGAAAAAACAAAATCAGAACTCCAACAGATCACACAAGAATCCTTTTCCTCCATTGAAAGCTGGCTATCTAATGCTCAGCTCCTCCTCAACCCCAAAAAAGACCAAACTCCTCATATTCCAACCCACCAAAACCACTATAAACACCTCTCATTTCAATATCCAAGCCAAGGATAATACCTCCATATCACCAACTGCCCACACCAAACTACTTGGCGTACAGATAGACGATAACCTCAGATTTGACACCCACATATCTCAAAGAATAAAAAAGTTCACCAAAAACTGGGTGCCCTATACAGAAGCCATCAATACCTCACCAAACCAGCTAGGATTTCTATTGCCAATTCCCAACTTATATCCATCCTACTCTATGCATCACCCATACTTACAAACTTTAGACAATCTGACCTAAACAAACTCAAAGTCTGCTACAATAAAATCACAAAATTTGCCACCTGTGCCATACACCGCAACCACCACTGTGTCTCCCTTAGGGACATAGACTGGCTTGCGCTCCCTCAACTCCTTCACTTAAACCAACTCACCTTTGCTCATAAACTTGTTAACCACCCTCTCAATACCCCATCTCTTCACACACTTCTCCAGCCCCACCACTCCTCCAGACCCCTATGCTCCTGCAATAAAAATCTGCTCCAAGTCACCAAAGCCAAAAATTCTGCAGGGGAAACACTGTTCTCCTGTGCCATATCCAAGCTCTGGAACAACCTACCAACTAACATTACTACCCTCCCTCACCATCTTTTCAAGTCTGCTCTTAAATCGCATCTAAAATCTCACTATCTCTGTCCTTGCCAAAACCCCAACTAAATCCATGTCTTACTAACAAATTTTTAATTTCTTCTTTGATCATAACTCTAGTGCCAGATAAAGTGTTTTCTAGGCATTCTTTTACCTAGTATTCTTGTATTCTGTTCTGTATATGCATATACTTAAACCTTAACAAATCTTCCATTGTATTTGTCATGCTAACACCTTTTATCACTGTAAAATGATACTGTCTAGGCTGTATACTATGTTATCTATATGTAACTTTCTGTGGAGCTTTTCTACCTGGGCCTCTGCTGAAAAAGGACTTGTGTCCAGTCGGACTTTCCCAGTAAACAAATGTAAATAAATTAATAAATGTTGATGCCATGGTGGTAGCAGCCACCACCAAAAAGGAGCTGGACCAGCAGAGCTCCACACTCCATCCCCCTAACAGGGAGTCTAGGGCTATGGACAGGTTTGGGAAGCAGATTTATGCTTCAGAGAGTTTTGCATTGAGAATGCTTAATTATTTGGCACACACAACCAGACTACAGAGGCACTTAGTCAAGGAAATCTCTAGTTCTGTCTCTGGGTCCATGTCTGCTGAGGCACAGAAGGCCTTTTCCTCTAGAATGGCCACCCTTCAGTCTATTTCTAACATGTGCATGTGGTTAATCTCTCATGCTGCAGAAGGTGCCTCACGGGTAGCCGAATCAAGGATTGCTACCAGACACCATGCCTGGATGCAGCTGTGTGATTTCTCAGAACCCTACAAGGCATCCTTTATCAATGCCCCTTTTGACATATCAACTCTTTTCAGTCCAATAGTCAGAGACACTCTCCCACAGCAAAAAGGATGGGGAGACCTTATCTGCCATCGGGATCTGCTTCTCTACCTCACATAGGACCTTTTCCAGGAATCAGTGTGGAGGTAAGAAATTGTGATTCCGAAAAAGTCTCAAGGTCCTTTTCAGGATTCACAGGGAGACCTTCCTCCCAGAGACAGAGGGGGAAATGGCAGACACTGCCCTTGTGGTAGAGGGGGTCCGATGAATCAAGGGTCTCACGATTCTTTCTTGGACAGACCTAATTAGCTATCTAGAGGGATTGCCCAACTGTTCATCTCAGGAGGTAGTTGGGGGACATTTGTCTTTACACCCAACAGCCTGGGAAGCCATCACAAAAGATCATTGGGTGTTAAAAAATATATCCAGGGGCTATTCAATACCCTTTTTCCAGAAAGCTCCCCAAACAAAACTCCCCCTGATGTTCCACCCAGTCAGAGGGAGGCTGCAGCCTTAGAAATTTTGAAGCTGCTCTAAAGATGAGTCATCCAATGTGTTCCCCCAGACCAGCTTGGATCAGGCATCTACTCCAGATTCTTTTTAGTGCCCAAAATGGCAGGGGACCTCAGGCCCATTCTGGACCTTACCACCCTCAACAAATCAGTTGCCAATTCAAATTTCTGAATGGCCAAGATACAGTCCATTTTGCCCTTCCTGCAGAAGGATGACTGGATGTGCTCTATAGACCTTCAGGACACGTCCTATCTCATCAAGATGAACAGGTGTTCCAGAAGGTTTCTCTGCTTCCAGCTAGGAGCTAGACATTATCGGTTCAGAATACTGCCCTTTGGTCTCACCACAGGTCTCAGGGTGTTCACCAAATGTATGTCAGTCGTGGGAGCTCACCTGAGACTGCAAGGATTCCAGGTGTTTCCATACCTCAACAATTAGCTCTTAACTACTCCCACTAGGCATCGACTCCTTGAATCCAGAGAAATCCTGTTCCACCTAGACTCGACCTTGGGCATCTCTATCAACCTGAAAAAGTCTCAGCTTCAACTGGTCCAAGTCATAGACTTCATTGAAGCCCATCTGGACTTAATTCATTCTCTAGCTCTTCTTCCTCTGGACAGAATTTTCACCGTGAAGGCTCATGCCAAACAAATAATGGACGTTCCTTCTCCCCAGCAATTCTTGTCCTAAGGGTCTTGGGGTCCATGGTGGCCACAATCACCCTGGTACCATTAGATTGCCTTTACATGAGACTTCAGTGGACAGCAGTCCAATGGTCCCTCCTGTACTACCCACTAAATTACTCAAGTAGGATTTCATTTCAGTGGTCCCTACTGCACTACCCATTGAATTACGTAAAATGATTTCACGAGCATGCAAATAATTTCTTCTATGGTGGATTTAATCTGAGGATCTTCTTCAGGGCTGGCTGTTCATCCTTCTCCTCCCAAGGCCACTGTGACCTTGGATGCATCCAGTTTGGGTGGGGGGGCATTATCTGGGACAAACAGTCCATGGCACATGGTCCGCACTATAGACTAACTTGCATATAAACCTTCTGGAGAGGAGAGCAGTGCTTCTTGGATTGCAAGCCCTTCATTCCTCTATCCCCATAGGAACTACTGCTATTCAGACAGACAACATGTCAGTGGTCTGGTACATCAACAAGCAAGGAGGAACCAGGTCTTACCCCTTGTGTCAAGAGGCCATAAAGCTGTGGCAATGGGTGATCTCTTCCAACCACATTCTCACAGAAACACAAATTCTGGGGAAGTCAAACATCCTAGTGGACAGGCTCAGCAGGACCATTCTGATGCCTCACGAGTGGTCTCCATATCCTTCAGTGGCAAATATGATCTTCCAGAGATAGGGTCAACCTTGCTGTGATCTTTTTGCATCTCCCTCCAACACCAAGTGTAGCTAGTTTTTTGTCCTGATCCCTCCTCAGGGACAGTCACTGAGAGATGCTCTAGTCCATGCTTGCCCCCCAGGTCTACTTTATTCCTATCCTCCTCTTCCCCTCATTCCCAAATTTCTGCAAAAAGCTCAGAGCTTGAAGTGTCAAGTGATCCTCATTTCAAAATCTGAAAATGAAAACGGTTAATTTAATACACGTCTCTATAGGAAAGAATGTTGGAGAAATCATACTTTGCACAGAACAAGTATGCATCCTAAACATGTGTATCCACAAATAATAAATGGCCAGATGCTACTTTTATCTAGGCTTTCCACTTATGATAAAGTGCACCAACATGAATTAGAATGCTTACAGAATGATTTATTGACCCGAGGCTATAAAGATTTTGAAATTCAATGGAGAACCATGAAGACGAAGGCACAGAGAAATTATACAGTGAGACCTTATTTCTCAGTCAGAAGAAAGGATGATATGGAAAAACAAAATAGGGAACTGAGTGGCATGAGATGTTTAACATACAGTAGTGACATATTGGCCATTTGTGAAATTATTAGGAAGACTTGGAAGATTTTAACTTCAGATGATAGCCTACAATATATTGTTGGTAATGTCCCCAGATTCACTTTTAAGAATAAGTTGAATCAAAAGAGATTGTTATGTCACACAGAAGATACTGTTCCACATAGCCTTAAGATGGGCACTTTTCCATGTAGAAGTTGCAAAGCATGTATTTATATAGATACAAACAATTGTTTCAAACATCCTGTAACTGGTTGGACATACAAATTAAAGATGTAAGTGGATTGTAGTACTAAAACATAGTATATGCAGCTACTTGTGATAGCTGCCCAGGATTTTATGTTGGGAAAACCAATAGGCCTTTTAAGGAGAGGATTATATGCCATTTTAGTTATATTAGACAATGTACAGACTAATGCTTTGTCAAAGCATAATCAAAAGTATCCTGGACATAAATTATCTTTCCTAACCTTAGAAAGAGTGCTAGATAATATGAGGCAGAGAGCTATTAAATAAAACTGAAGTCTTGGAAACACGCTGGATAGCTGATTTACAGGCAGACAGGAGCCCTGGTCTTAATGGAGTGGTGCCTTTAAAACCTATATTGAAAAGTAGGAAGCTCAGGAGATGACTTGATTGGATTAGCAACACTATAAAAAAGGGAGGTGTTTTAGTCTGAACAGGATCTGATGAAGGCAGAGCCGAAAGCATTCATCCTGTTTGTGTGTGAGGATTTACATCCTGTTGTTTGAAGGATTTTATCTGTCCTTTATTAAACTGTGCTGGTTTTATTTTGATTTTATCTGTTGAACACACATTCTACTCTCTCTTCGTGGTGATATTACAGTACTTATGTTTAATCTTCAGTCATTGTTTTGACTCTTCAGTGGTTAGTGTTTTTTGTTTGTTTTTTCGGCAACTGGTACTACATAGAACATAAAACAAACTGTCTATCTAAGCTCCAATTGCAGACTGTGTAGACACATATACGCATTGCTTACAGTTACATGGGAGCAGACTGGATGGATATGAAGCACTACTATGATTTACTGATTGCACAGGACAGAAAATGCATATCTATAGCACCTGTAGTTCAACAGTAGCACCTGGCAAGGTTGCTGAAGTACCTAAACATTTGCTTTCTGAAGGATTTGATGTGATGCACATTTATTATTCTATGTGTCAGAGTTTGTTCATTACAGAAATGACCAAGTTTCTGAACAGAGCATCCTTCTATCAGTTTTAGGGTTCAAGTATTTTTAATAAGTATTTATCTGAGGACCACAGCATTGTAGGTGGGTATAGGTTTCTTTCAAGTATATGATTTGTGGTTAGTTAAGGTGGAGGAGTCAGTGAGCATGGCTAATAAACACTTATTTAATTTGTTTTTAAAGGATGGCCATTGTAATGGTAACAAAAGAGAACACTGGTGTATTTTTTGAGTGCAATACAGTATGAATTTTGCTTATTTAGGAGTATTGTTGATGCATCCATAAAACAGCCAAGACATGTTTACCTCAGGCACTGCTTGGAAAATACCTTATTCTGTACAAAGATCCAATCATACATGTTTAGTAGTTTATATTTGCTCCTGCAATGAAAAAGTATTGTCTATTATACAGTTAAGACACCTGATTTTATTTGAGCATGGTATAGTATCATAAGAGGTGGATTTGATTTTAACTGTAGAAGACGTGTTATATTCATAGTGACTATTATTGAACAAAACAGAAAAATGTAGTTACTTTTTCTTGGATTTAGAATGTGGAATGAATCTTTCAACCTTTGCTCAAAAGTTGAAAACCACTTTGAAAATATTTTTTAGCAACTGTTTGACTTTTTCTGAATAGAATAGCACAGTATATTTACAATGACTATGAGACTGGTACAACAACTGTGCATAGTATTTACCTACAATTTAAATAGTGAGATGACCAAGATGGGACCTTGGGGGACTTTTTTGTTTCCTAAGAAGGTGAAGATAGCTCATTATCCATATGACAGCAAACGTTGTCAGGAAAATGTGAAACCAATTTACGGTATGTGGATAAAAACCTAGAAAGTTAAACCTTTTCAGTATCCATGGATGGCCTAATTGTATAGAGTACCTTGTACAGATCCAGGAAGAAGCCAATTACTACTACTTTACTTCTGATATATTCTATGACGGTGAGGAGAGTATAGTTTACTCAACAGTCTTTATGAAATCCATATTGGCAGCTAGTTACAACAATGATTTCATCACTATATATGAAGATTGTGGGAGACTTTGACTAGTACATTATGAACTGCTACAGGTTACTGGGAAGAACTCTCTTTATCTAATGGAATAATGTGTGTTTATTACTAGGTTTTGAAATGTTACTAATGCCTCTTCTGTATGTAAATTGCAAGGGAGCTTCCTGCCATCCTAATATATTTTGGTGGAAGGGCGATACATCCAGGAATACCACATTTTTTTATTATTATGAAGATATTTCTTACTATATGAATTCTAACATCAATGAGCTGGAATTGCTTAGAACAGCGTATTGGTTTATCTGAGGCGGCATTCACTGTAGAAGATAATATGCTTGGGACAGCTGAAAAAATAGTATTCTTCATTTTTTAGACTCCTTATAATTTTTTGTAGTACATGTGATAGAGAATTAATATTAGCACGTTTGAGGAGTTGAAGTGTTAATACCAAAGACGGTATTTCTTCCAATGTATTAACGGACATTTTAGTTGACTACATAACCCAAGTAATTTACAGAATTTATGGGCACCTACAAGAACAGAAATTATAATGGATGCCTTCTTTCCATCCAGATGAAGCCTGTAGAGATTTTATATGATCTTTGAACCATGTTTTAGTAATGGCCGGGATACATGGTGTGTTCAGATACAGGAAGGGGAAAGTGCTGGACTTTATTATAGGTGCTTCTAATACTGAAATGTATCTTTAATCCTTTTACTGTACTTGATGTGTGTTCATGGGATGAGGATAAGGTAGTATTGTTAAGTGGGGATGGTACAGTAGAAGTCCATGTCAAGGTGAGTATTATTCTATGCGCTAGGTTTTGTTGGAAGTCTCTTGCCAGCACAAGATAATTGGATAACAGATGGAGTCTTAGAATAAAATAATGAACTGTTTTAGTTAAGGGTACTTGCATGCCTTTTTTCAATACAGAATGGAGTATTCCAGGTAAATATTCCAAAACCAAAGCTGTGTGTGTGTTTTTATTTATTATGATGTGTTAGATTTTTTATTGGAAGAAACCTGAATGAAATAATGTAGGGAGTTAGGGGAACTTGGGGTATGGTGGTAGGTGAAGTAAGGCTAAGCAGATTAGGAAATTCTCTGAGCCCTTTCCCTGAAATTAAGAAAAAAAGCTATCGGAAGAAAGTCAGGAGTTATGTGCAGTTAAGGCATTACATGTTCCTCTATTGAAAAGTATTATTTAAGCTCTGTACTTTATTTCACCAGTATGAGGTATCTCTGGTTTCTAACAGAGGTGTATGCAGTTCTTGTATGTTGTCATGTTGACAGCTGCAGTACCACAATTCAAAATGTAAGGTAATAAATCAATAGCAGTGTTTTTATGTCAGGGAAGTCAACTAGGCCACTAAGTTTATTTAAGTGGGAGGGTACATTACTAAACAGGACCTTTCACTATTGCCAGGTAGAAGGAAAATTAACTAAGTAATATCAAAGAGGAGTGTTTCAGTTTATGCAAAATTGTACTTTTAAGGTATACAGGTTCTTCAATTGAACAGCACAGAACTTTGTAACAGTGGAATTGGAATTCACCTTTTGTTTTTATTTTGGATTCCACTCACTTCTCTAGTTTTCAAGCTCTGAGTGACTGTGATCTGGGGGCCAGAGTTAGCAAACACTGTTTCAAACTTGCAAGGTGAGCAATAGGCCATTTAATGTACTGTACAAATATTTTAGTTACACCTTTGCCTTAATTGTGCCTTAAATTCATTTAATAGTCTAAACTCCATTTAATCTTAAACAACTTAAACTGAGGATGTCATTAAATGCTTTCATTACATCACAGGCTATTCAAATCAAAGATTCATGGACTGAAATCAGTGTAAAACTGAACAAAGCATTTGACATTTCTAGCAGCCTGTAAACAAGTAATTATTTTATAGCAAACTGTAGTCCACAAACACTGTTGTAATATAAGCAACGTCTTTGCTGTCTGTGTGGTTATTAGAAACAGTGATGCCCTTTCCAAATTCCTTTTACAAATGGCTATAGTGCCATGCACACTGCTAGCAACCCACTGAGGTAATTACATAGTTTAAAGACAGAGTTCACATACTACAGTGAGCAAAACTTGAATTTCTGTATATATATAAAATATGCTTTGTCTTGGCTGTGCCTTTCATTTTAGTAAAAGACAGTGGTGCAGGTTCAACTAAGACAGGCATAGAAAACAAAATAAATTGTACAGCTTTGATTCAAGTCACTTACAGTTAAAGAACAGTGATCTAGAAACACTGGAGCACAGTATAGGGTTCCTTACAGATGAGATGCTACCCTTTTCTCTTGCACTTAAGTGACAACCGAATCTTAGAAACAGGACAAAAGGCCCAAACTTTGGGGGAGATACTCACCACCACTCTACTACTGACAAGTGAAACAGTGAATCTGAAGGCGAAAAAAAATTGGTTGACATACTCTGGACTTAAAAGCGAACCACAGGGAGTGGTAAGGAAGTGAAAGAATGCAGTGAAGCAAATGAAGGAAAACAAAAGGAGTGTGTTTGATACTTTGTTACAGTGAGTGGGAATATAACTAACATATTGTTGAAAACTGTTTAAAAATGTATGCAAGACAGGGGACTTACAACATAAATACTGAAGTGATACAAGACAATCAATAAAGGAAATGCACAAGAAAGGAGCATGAAGAGAACTAAGGGGGTGTAAACAGAATATGGGGCCAAAAGTAGAAATCAGAGACCTATGTAAGTAGTACATAGGCAGGCAGTCCAACACCTTTAGTAGAGACAGACAGGTGGAAAAGAATGGTAAAGAGAGGGGCAAATGTAATGACACAAATGACCTTGCAAGGAAAAATGGTGTAATTTAGGGAAGTAGGGTGAGATACGTGGTGGCAAGAGAACAAAAAAGGAAAGGTAGATAAAATGGAGATGACAGGTAGGGGAAGAGGTTGGAAGAAAAGTGTCAACAGTAAAGGAAATTTGTAAAGTAAAGGAAGAGAAAGTTTGGGCAAAAGAAAGGGTGGTAGGCCTAAAAGATACATATGCAACTCTATGAAAGGAAAACAGAAAACACAAAATAACATAAGTGCTATTAAAGAGGAAGAAAAGGAGAGTAGGGTCACAGGTAGATGTTTTCTAAAGAAAGGCAGCAGAGCTAAATATAAATATATTGCTAATATCATCTTATCAAACTGAGGATGGGATACCCACATGCAGGGGAAGGAATGGAGGAGGTCCATTTAGCTGAGATATACAAGAGGGAATGGAAGATAAACGTATTCTTGGAATGGGAAAACACATGAGAAAGGACAAAGGAGATATGTATGGGAGAGGACCAACAGAGACTTCAAACTATTTATTAATTTACATTTGATAAGTGCAAGACAGCACTAATCAAACAAGACCATTTTCAGGCTAGTCTGGGAAGGAAAAAAAACTAGTGCATAACTGTAAATAAGATGACCAATGCTGTAGTGCTGCACAAGAGTAATAATTATGCAAGCAAAATACTAGATATTCATGGCGAACATGGGAGGAAGAAAGGAGAGTAGAGGGATACACATACAGGAACCTGAGGGCAGAGGAGAGAGAGAGGTGGAGGTGGAAGTGGAAGGAGGAAGAGGTGGGGAAGGAAATAGCTATGAATAGTGAGATGGGGTATTGGAAGTGGTGGGGAATGAGGTCAGGGGTGGTGAGGGAAAAAAGAGTAGGGGTAAAATGTTAGCAGTGGGTGTCATCTTTAGAGGTGAACACAGAAGAAAATGAAGAATAAAGCAAACTGGAAAACATGGAAGAGGGAGTTAACCAACATAATACAAGTAGTATATTACTTAAGAATTATGCATTCCAACTGTCAAGATTTTTGCAGAATGTCCATATTTTTGTCTCATTTTTTTTGTCTCTTCTTCATAAAATGAGTGGTTTCAGGCAAATCACTGAGGACTGAAGTCACTAAATAATGACAGACAGTTGGGTTTCAGACTTTATATCCTTTAGAGAATGCATGCTAACTCAAATCCTGTTATTCTAGCAACTTTCTAAGTTTATAAGAGCAATAGTTAACATCTGTCCCTATTTTTAAGCGTTTGACCTTCCTTAATTCTAAACTTTTAGACTTTGATTTGATCTATTGCACTTAAAGGTTAAGAGATATGATAAGAATGATAAAAACAATTGCATCTGGAGAGGTATTTTTTTTTAAACTGGACCCAGAATTTGTTAAAACATCAAGTTTCCTTAGTGTGGAGGTAAGAAATTCTTAGAGTTTTGTGCCCGTGATAAAGAAGGTGGGATTGGTACAGTGGGATTTGTTTCTGGGTGAGGAGAGAATTGTCACATGGATTGTGGAAGGATTTAAGATCAACTAACAAGGATAACATTGTTATTAAATTAACCGGGGGGGGGGGGGTGACTCTATGAATCTAATACAAGAAGCAAAAGGAAAAAGCATATTGGGAAGATGAAGTCTAGAAAATATCCAGGGGTGATCCAGTACAGCATTAAAAGAGAAGGTAAGACAGGAGCAGCCATCATGTTCAGGAGGCTGTACAGAGACAAACCCAAACAGTTAAAATTGGAGACAGCGTAGATGGTATAGAAAGCTAGAAGGCTATATATGGAAAATCACAAGAATGTAACCTAAAAGACAGACATGAGAATGAAAGTGTGGAGTAAACCAAGGAGTCCTGACTTTGATTTATCAATGCAGATTACAATATAGCTATAAGAAAAGCTAGAGAGATCTTCATAGTTCAATAGTCTAGTAAGCACCTACGAACCAAGGACAGTATGACAGAAATGATTAGAAGAGTTATCAAGAATATTCAACAGGGAACAAAGAAGAAAAGATGCCTGGGAAAATGAGGAGGGTAGCAGTAATTTTAATCTCAAGAGAGAATAAGTTCACTGTCTACAAACCATACAAGTAATTTATCAATAAAGATCCTAACCAGTCTTATCAAAGAGAGACTACAGGCAGTGTTGACAAAACAGATATGGGAGGCTTAAGCAGGGATTGTAAAAGAGAAATTGCTGGCTGCTCAAGAGATTTATGGAGAGGCTAGAGAAGCTGGGAGTAGAGATGGTCTTTTGTGACATCAGAACAAACTCTGGTGTAAAATAGGATTTCCTACAGGGTGTAATGGAAGAAACATGAGAAACACTGACAGGCAAATAAACTAGAGCACTGTACTTCAGGTTATCTATACTTAATGGTGGCCTATCTGAGGAAGTTCCAGTGGAAATATGGTCCAAGACAGACCTGGTCTCCCCCTTACCAAACCTATTAATATTGAGCAATGAAGTGGCAGCCAAGACAGTCAGATAACATCTAAGAAATGAAACTGGGACAGTGAAATGACGAGTGTCCTTTGTACTTTTTAAAAATAACTGTTCAGTGTTGATTAATTACAAAATATGATCCTATAAATTTTTAGGATATTTGAAAAATTTAAGAAATAAGGAGGGTTAGACTGCAATCTAAATAAAACAGTAGTGCTACCCACTGTGGGAAAAATAGAAGAGGAAGACAAAAATATAGCAGTATTAAAAGGAAAGCATGATTCAAAATATCTGGGGCGGCAGGTCTGCAGGACACCAGCACAGCCAAGAAAAAAGAACTATGTTAAAATACAGGGGGAAAGTCCGGCAAGTCCTAAGGAACCAGATAGGGAAGTCCATCACCCTCACAGGAAGGATAAATAATGCAAATAACCAACACGATGGCAACCACAAGTGGAAATACCTCTTCAGACATATCCCCATATAGGACAGAGGCAAGAAGCTATAGAGGATCCAAAAGGCAAGCAATAACATTCCATGGAGAACAGGTAGTACTAGGACACACCAGAACCAGGAAACAAAGGTATACACAACGTATAAAACCACTGAAAGTGTAACTAATCGAATCATTTTATAAATACCTTTGGAACGTTTATGGACCTGGAGGTTTTTTTGGAGAGCTGAATACCTGGGAGCTGGCTGTTTGACTCCTTTGCAGTGTAACCGATCGATTAGTTACACTTTCAGTGGTTTTATACTAGGACAGCAAAGGTCAACATTTGACCAGGGAAAAGAAATGTGATTCAGTCAGTAACTGACTGGAAGTGGAAAACACAGTGTAATATGGGAACACCTAAGAAGGCAGGTCAGAAAGGCAGTGAGGAGTACAGGTCTAAAGCCAGATTATCTTCTAGAAAGATATATTTAAAAAACACCTGAAGTGGAAAAATGATGGGTTTGCGGGAAGACAATTGCAGGAGATAAAACAGTGGACTGATGATAATGAAAAGAATGGCATAGGAATAGGCAAATTGTCCAGCAGAGGGAGTCTGCAAAATGGGATAACGAAAGAACAGAGTAGTGGATGAATGTAGACTCACAGGAAAACAAGCAAACTGTTTGGAAAACAGGGCAAAGGTGAAGAGATAGGAGGTTATTTCAGATAATAAATCAATGCAGTAGAGAAGAGAGGCAAATGAAAAAAATGGAAAGAGGAAAAAAGGATCCCTATAGAAAAATGGTGAGGACAGAAAAAAGGGAAGAGCAGAATTAATAGACAAGGACATAAATGAGCTAAGCTTAAGAAGCCTGCTGAGAATGACATGGCATAGGAGAAGGAATCTCGTGGATAGAGGAAAATAGAAAGAGGTGTTAAACAATTTTCATGTAGTCTAAGGAATTTTGGCTTAGTATGGTATACAAGGACAGTTGTCTTAACTGGTCAAGTTCCAGCTGCTGACAGTCTAACTGCTTGTCTATATAGTCAAGTCTGAGTGAATTTGGAAACTCAGACTTGTTTATATATTTTTCCCAAGTTGGTGCAATCTCAGAATTAACATATCTAGAAATTGAGGGTGTGGGCGTAGTGCCCCCCACACTGAAATGGGTAACCCAATGTAGTTACTGACTACAAGCACAAATGTTTACGAGTGACTGGCAGTACGTTCCAACTGTAGTTCCTATAGGGACAAGTGTGGATGTGTGTGTGTGTGTGTGTGTGTGTGTGTGTGTGTGTGTGTGTTTGTGAGAGTGTGGAGGGGTGGTGACCATGGACTTCATGTGTTGTACAAAAGAAGGTGAGTATGAGCACTGTGGGGCACAGTGGGCAAGGATTGGGAAGTACAGATGGAAAAGTCATGGAGGCTCTGTATTACTGGCTTGACAAATAATGAGAAGGCAGGACATTAGAGTAGAACAGATAAATGTCAATGCTCATTGGTTGTGTTAAGAGCCATATTACCAAGCACTGGAATACTCACAAACTGTCCCTCACGACATACATTAAAATCATGAACATTATCACTGCAAGGAAGGTGATGTAAGAACTGAAAATGCATAAAGGGGAGTAGAAGCGTATCAGGAAATGGGGCAAACACAGAAAGGTAAGCGGGAAAACAGGCACCAAATGTGTATCAAAGAAGCACACTGGAAAGGATGAAACTGGAGTATTTTTGATGCACTTAACTTCAGTCAAGACAGCAGGGGCAGGGGAAAGGAGAGAAAAAGTTTGAGCACTGGTAAATTTACAGTCGGGTGGATCAGTAAAGGAGCAGAGAAGGAGGGTAAGATGGAGAACGAAAAGAGGCAGGAGAGAATTTTTAATCAGGCTGGGATTTTAAGTATGACCCACATTCAAAGAAAGGAAAACAAAATGATCCATATATTTTTGGATGGACAGAAGGGGAATTATAAAAGAAAGAGGCCAAGAATCAGGGCAACAAGAGAAATACATAGAAAAGAACAGGTAAAGGAAAGGCTATAAGGAATGGGGTGGGATGGGGATGACAATATCCACAAAGTTAGAACACCTTAACAGAAGCGGCAAGATCCCAAATGATAAGCTATGGAGAAGGAAAACAGAATATACTTCTACAGAAGACTGAAACATGGCTGAACAAAAAAAGGATCATCTACAAACAACTATAAAAGTGAAGGATTACAGAAACGCACTCATAAACATAGGATAATGTTAATCTAAGGCATGTAAAAAATGGAGATACACAAATAAATACCAAGTGTTGCACTTGGTCCAAGATAATAAAACAAAGAAATGTAGTAAGATGTTAACAAGGGTAAAAGACTGAATGGGATGGGTGAATTCTACAAAGATGTAGAAGTGATTGCATTAAAATAAATGTGAGCTTGATTATGACAGAAAAACAAATGTCAGTGAAAAAAAAGTTCACCCATCAGGACTGCACATGTATTTATTTTTATTATATGTCTAATACATCAACAAAAAATATTTAAAATGCAACTAACAAACTTAGGGCCATAACTTGTAACTCATATTAATTACTAAGATGTTTAAATGCTTAATCTTAAGCATTTTAGACAATTGTAGCAGTATATATAACATTTTAAATGCTATACCCTAAGCAGTTTAGACAACAGTGGCAGTTAGCACAGAGGACTAAGGCTATGAGTTGCAAATGAGCTGCTTCCTGTAGTCCAGGATTTGATTCTCTTAACTCTATTTGCCAGCTGTTTGACTATGAGGGTCATTTAACCAGATGCTCTGGGGCAATTGGGAAATAGGAATGGTCTCCTCAGTGGTCTCCTGGACCATGTGCCAAGTAACCATCTATGAACCTATGAACGAAAAAGAACAAAATCATCAGCACTTTGAATGGCAGATCTAAAAGCATAAATACTACAGTAGATAACCTGTTGAGCTAAAATATAGTTCCAAATATAAAAATAGCAACAAGGTCCTAGAGTGTATGTAAAAAGCTTGCTTTTAAGAGATGACATTTTGTGGATCTCCTAAACATGGTCTCAAGTATTGCACTTGTGAATGTCGTTGATTCTAGAGAACCAGGGCTTTTCATTTTCTGACAGATGTCTGAAGACAGGTCCTCTGAACAGGCAGCGGCTCTATACCTAATGACCTAAGGGATCTTGCCAGGGAACAGGGAAGAGAGCTCTAACAGCTCTTTCAGGTAACCAGGATCCAGGATGTTTAGGGCCAAGAAATATAGGAGTAGGATAACACACACACACACACACACACACACACACACACACACACACACACACACAACTTCAGCAGGCTGTCATCTGAAGCTGAATATAAGTGCATCCAAGTCCAAATGGACCTATAAGGCATTGCTTATTATGTTAATGTATAACACTTCTCAGTAATTCAGCAGTATATTTACAAACTAAAACCTGGTGTCCATGAGTGTGTTTCATTGCCATAATTTTAATTAAGGTTTTCAGTTGCTTACCTTACATGATGACTGACCATTGTCTGTCAAATGATACATTTGTAATCCAAGGTTATCTGAATGTTGTATGTCTTAGTATGTATGATGATATGAGAGTTTAATCTTTTGATTGGATGTTGTATGCACATTCATTGATGTGTGATGAAAGAGAGTGAGAGAGAGCGTGAACGCACTCTATGCCAAGTTAGGCAGTTTACAGACAGGGGTGAGGGCATAGCTGTGTCATGTTTCAAATGGTGCTGCTAGGGATGAAAACAGTGATAAGGAGTGTGGGTTTTCACTGAGCATGGTAGTCTAGTGGCTGCATGTGTTAGGCAGTGCCATACTTCTCAACCTCTTGGAACAAGACATTTGGACAATGCCTAAAATAATGGGTTGGGGGGGTTTTCAAAGGCCCAAAAATAGGGACAGATTTTAAATATTTCTCCTATAAACTTAGAGAGGTGATAGAATAACAGGATTTGTGTTAGTATGCATTTCATGAAGGATATAATGTCTGAAACTCAAATTTATGCCATTATTTAGTGACTTCAATCCTCAGTGATTTGCCAGAAAAACATTAATTTTTATGAGGAACAGACCGAAAATAACAGGGAAAATCTGGACAGTTGAGCAGTATGGGCATTGTCAAATGACTATTTGAGAACAAGTCTTCTCTGTTGCTACAGGAGGTGTGTGGTTAAGTGTGATTGGCAGGGAAGTACATGAAAATTCTAGTATTGTACAGTTTTCCACTGTTAAGAACTTTCAAGAGCTTAACTTGTAAGGAGTGAATAATTCCTCAGTAAACCGTGAGTGACCCCGAACACAGAAACTAATCAGTTTCCCTTTTCATTGACATTATAGCAAACGTGTGTTTATACTTGGCCATAATGACAGTGAAATTATTAAATTTCCCATTTTAAGGATGCAGAGGAAACTTTGTGTATAAAACGAGGTGTCAGGATTTTGTTACACCATGGACCCCACAAAGGGGATAAGCAGTTGGCTCACCTGCATCGTGTAACACTTGGAAAGTTTTAAGAATGTTATAGATTTGTAGCTATATACACACGCAAAGTTACTTCCTTAAACATGGAAATAAGGTTTAAAATGGTTCGTTTCGACTGCACGTGGGTTCCTTCTCATCCTTTCATAACCACAATAGTTAAAATGGTTAAAAATGGCAGAGGCAGCTCTTAGTGTGTACCATGTGTCACTACTAAAAAAGTAACTAAGTAAGGAGAAGAAATTGTACTAGTTGAAATATATTTACCTTAAAATCTAGGTGATGATAAAAAATTATAGGTTCCTGTTGTGTCACTTCTGGCAGCTGAAGAATGAAGTTGCTTGAGCTTAAGATAGTAAGGGTCCCAGAGACAGTCCTGCATAATATTACAATATTTAGAGGCAAATGTTGACTGACTACAAGGGCCTACCCTTGAGAGAGCATAGAGTAAAACAACTATAGTCAATTTTTGGAATGTTGAAATAAGCTTTATGGACCCTGTCTGTGTTACAGTACCATTAGAAGTACGGATAAATAGCAGCAGTGGTTCCTCGAGTGTTGTCAAATTAGAATTTGCAGCTGTTTATTTTCATTAGTGCCAACACGTTATTATACAATAAAGGGTCCTTTCTATTAAAAAATGTGCATTCTGACTGGACAGATCAATCAGCAAGCATATTTTGAATTCTAGATTACCAATGGGGAAAAATCTGGCTAGTTGTAATTATTAAAAACAAAGATTTCAACTAAATGCAGACATCTTTTGCCCAGAAAAAATGACAATAAGGTTATACACTTAACAAAACCACTGCCAAGAGTTTGACACTCTATGATGTAAATGTGGTACTACTAACTCTGCCTTCTGTAACTATTAAATTAAATGACCAGGTAGCACTGAACTACGAATGAACTTTATTGTTAACAAGTTGGTTAAGCGCTTTCATCTAAAATGTAGACATCTTCAGAACCATAACATTGAAAAACACAAAATAAAACAATTACGGTATAAAAGTATCTTAAAATATACAACTCCCTGCATAGGCACCAATCAACTCCAATAATGGCAGAAACCCACCAATAAAATTGAAAATACAAAACATTATCAGGTACACACCCCTACATGTGCTCCAATCAACTGTTAAAGTAGCAAAAACCCGTCAATAAAATTGAAGTGTGGTGGATTTACTGGTCTCAAAACCATAGTATTTCATGCAAGTAAAGGAACACAAATTGTAAACAGGACACCTTTAAAAAATAGTAGTATATAAACCAATGAAAACTTCACTGGAAAATTACAATTTAGCTGTTCTGTATTTTAATTCACTGGTGATGGAAATAGGTTTGTTATTATCATCTAGCTACAGCTAGATGATTCTAGTTCTCCCGGTCTTATGCATATACAGGTGGCTGTGAGGTAAATAAATAAATAAAAGAAAAATGATTACAATAATATTTCCAACTTAGTGCTCTTATACAAGCTCTAGTGACCCTGTCTGCAACCCTTTGAAGTTTGTGAGGAAAGTTGAAAGAAATAATGACCACACTGTTCTCAGTCCAACACAAGATACAGTGACCTCTGAGGTATGGGAAAAATAACAAATAATGAAATCACCAGCATCCTACACAAATACAGTGACCTTCTGTGTACACCCATACACAAGGTTGGTTTTAGACTATGTGGGGTTCAGGGTAGAAGGGATTACTAAGGCCATATTAAAATCCACTTATACAGCACTGGTGTGTGGGGGCCACCAGTCTCCAGCAATTGTGAAAGGCTGGGTATTCTGTGACTCATTTATCTCTTGTTTTTGAGAGATAACTGCTAAACTGAGCAAGTGACAACAAGGTCAGCTACATTCATCCAGACAATCCCCACCAAGCAGTTATAGCCACTTCAGATGTCTGATAGTGATCAAAGGGAATTACAGTGTAATACATTTCCCCTTTGTTCCAAACAGTTGCCACAAATTAAGATATTGCACTTTGCTTCACGTAACCATATTAGAAAGCCAAAATAAGCAAAGAGCAGCAGGCAGCTAGTCATTTTCTCCCACAGAAGACAGCCACAGCAATTATACCCATGTTGTCTATGCAAATCAGTTGTCCATTTAAATAGTCCATCTTGCTTCTCTCAAAAGCACACTAGTCCTTCAAAGCCATTTAGCTCCTTTTTAAACCCAGCAAAGACAAGGTTCCATTATTTTCATCTATCCAACCTCAACCCAGCAGTTAGAGCCAAGATGGATAATAAAAATGGAAAGCCTGATTTCTTGTTATTTTAATTCTGTACATGGGTGGGGATGCACAATCCAGTACATTTCTTTGTGCCAGTCCCAAGCCCGGAGAAATGGGGAGGGTTGCATCAGGAAAGGCATCCGGCATAACATTTTGCCAAATCATACATGCAGAGAACAGTACAAATATACATACCGGATCGGTCGAGGCCCGGGTTAACAATGACCACCAACAGGGTGCTGGCGGAAATTGGGCTACTATTGGCTGAAGGAGGAGAAGAGGGTGAAGGCATGCCCGAAGGCAGGTAAAGGATAGGACTGTGGTAGTGAGGGTCAGAACTTTGAATGTTGACAGTATGACTGGTATAGGGAGAGAGCTAGCTGATATGATGGACAGAAGGAAGGTTGGTATATTGTGTGTGCAAGAGACCAGATGGAAGGGGAGCAAGGCTAGGTGTTTCCGGGGCGAGTTCAAATTGTTTTATCATGGTGTGGATGGGAGGAGAAATGGCATAGGGGTTATCCTGAAGGAACAGTATGCTAAGATATCCTGAAAACAGAATCTGTGGAACCTAGTCGGACTTTCCCGGTTAACAAATGTTAAATAAAATAAAAAAATAAATAAGAGTGTTTTGGAGGTGAAAAGGGTGTCGGATAGAGTGATGTTTATGAAGCTGGAAATTGATGGTGTAATGATGAATGTTGTTAGTGCATATGCTCCACAAGTTGAGTGTGCAATGGATGAGAAAGAAAATTTTTGGAGTGAGTTGGATGAAGTGGTGATGACTGTACCCAAGGGTGAGAGAGTGGTGATTGGAGCAGATTTCAATGGGCATGTTGGTGAAAGGAACAGAGGGGATGAGGAAGTGATGGGTAGGTATGGTGTTAAACAAAGGAATGCAGAAGGTCAGATGGTACTGGATTTTGCGAAAAGGATGGACATGGCTGTGGTGAATACGTATTTTAACAAAAGGGAGGAGCATAAGGTGACATACAAGAGTGGAGGAAGATGCACACAGGTGGATTATATCTTATGTAGAAGTGCCAGTCTGAAGGAGATTGAAGACTGTAAAGTGGTGGCAGGGGAAAGTGTAGTTAGGCAGCATAGGATGGTGGTTTGCAGGATGACATTGGTGATCAAGAAGAGAAGGAGGAGAGTGAGGGCAGCACCAAGGATCAAATGGTGGAAATTGAAAAAGGGTAATTGTGAGGTGGAGTTCAGGGAAGAGTTAAGTCAGGCACTGGGTGGCAGTGAAGAGTTACCGAATAGCTGGGTAACTACAGCAAACCTAGTAAGGGGGATAGCTAGAAAGGTGCTTGGTGTGACATCTGGAAAGAGGAAGGAGGACAAGGAGACCTGATGGTGGAATGAGGAAGTACAGGAGAGTGT
Source organism: Protopterus annectens (assembly GCF_019279795.1). Taxonomy (NCBI): domain Eukaryota; kingdom Metazoa; phylum Chordata; order Ceratodontiformes; family Protopteridae; genus Protopterus; species Protopterus annectens. The sequence continues at coordinate 440,901,139 of NC_056745.1, forward strand.
ACAGAGAAAGAGGTGGGCGAAGAAGAAGTGAGATTGTCAGAGAGATGAAGAAAGTAGACAGGAGTATAAGGAGATGAGGTGCATGGCAAAGAGAGAGGTAGTGAAGGCTAAGGATAAGGCGTATGAAGAGTTGGATGAAAGGTTGGACACTAAGGAGGGAGAAAAGGACCTGTACTGATTGGCTAGACAGAGGGACCGAGCTAGCAAAGATATGCAGCAGGTAAGGGTGATAAAGGATAATGAGGGAAACGTACTCACAAGTGAGGAGAGTGTCTTGAGCAGATGGAGAGTACTCTGAGGGGCTGATGAATGAGATGGAGAGAAGGTTGGATTATGTGCGGATAGTGAATCATGAAGTGCAGTGGATTAGCAAGGAGGAAGTAAGGATAGCTATGAAGAGGATGAAGAATGGAAAGGTTGTTGGTCCAGATGACATACCTGTGGAAGCATGGAGGTGTTTAGATGAAATGGCAGTGGCGTTTTTAACTAGATTGTTTAATGAAGTCTTGGAAAGTGAGAGGATGCCTGAGGAATGGTGAAAAAGTGTTTTGGTTCTGATTTTTAAGAATAAGGGTAATGTGCAGAGCTGTAGTAACTACAGAAGGATTAAACTGGTCAGTCACAGCATGGAGTTATGGGAAAGGGTAGTGGAAGCTAGGTTAAGAAGGGAGGTGATGATTAGTGATCAGCAGTATGATTTCATGCCAAGAAAGAGCACTACAGATGTGATGTTTGCTCTGAGAGTATTGATGGAGAAGTACAGAGAAGGTCAGAAGGAGATGCATTGTGTCTTTGTGGACTTAGAGAAAGCATATGACAGGGTGCCTAGAGAGGAGTTGTGGTACTGTATGAGGAAGTCGGGAGTGTCAGAGAAGTATGTAAGAGTGGTACAGGATATGTACGAGGGTAGTGTGATAGTGGTGAGGTCTGTTGTGGGAGTGATGGATGTGTTTAAGGTGGAGGTGGGATTACATCAAGGATCAGCTCTGAGCCCTTTCTTATTTGCAATGGTGATGGACAGGTTAACAGGCGAGATCAGACAGGAGTCCCCTTGGACTATGATGTTTGCAGATGACATTATGATCTGTAGTGAGAGTAGGGAACAGGTGGAGGAGACCCTGGAGAGGTGGAGATATGCTCTAGAGAGAAGAGGAATGAAGGTCAGCAGGACTAAGACAGAATACAAGTGTGTGAATGAGAGGGAGGATAGAGGAATGGTGAGGATGCAGGGAGTAGAGGTGACGAAGGTGGATGAGTTTAAATACTTGGGATCAACAGTTCAGAGTAATGGTGAGTGTGGAAGAGAGGTGAAGAAGAGAGTACAGGCAGGATGGAGTGGGGGGAGAAGAGTGTCAGGAGTGATTTGTGACAGATGAGTACCAGTAAGAGTGAAAGGGAAGGTCTACAAAAGGGTAGTCAGACCAGCTATGTTATATGGGTTGGAGACAGTGGCACTGACAAAAAGGCAGGAGTCAGAGCTGGACGTAGCAGAGTTAAAGATGTTATGATTTGCACTGGGTGTGACAAGGGTGGACAGGATTAGGAATAAATATATTAGAGGGTCAGCCCAGGTTGGAAGGTTTGGAGACAAAGCCAGAGAGGCAAGTTTACATTGGTTTGGACATGTGCTGCGGAGGGATGCAGAGTATATTGGGAAAAAGATGCTAAGGGTGAAGCTGCCAGGTAACAGGAAAAGAGGAAGGCCTAAGATAAGGTTTATGGATGTGGTGAGAGAGGACATGCAGGTGGTTGGTGTAACAGAGCAAGATGCAGAGGACAGGAAGAAGTGGAAACAGATGATCCATTGTGGCGACCCCTAATGGGAGCAGCCGAAAGAAGAAGAAGACATGGGTGGGTTTATACAGATTTACAGAGCTGTATTTTGGAACATATAGAGACTGAAAATGTAACTTGTTTGAAGAATAAGTTGTTATATAAGGAAACTGTTTTTATTTTAAAAGGGTCTATGTCAGCATATCGAATGCTGAAAATGCCAAATGCAATTTAATTGAACTGAAATGTTTGAAATCTCAGAAGAGCGAACTGAGAGAACATTGATTTCTTTCCCAGACTTTAACCAGTGCCCCCCACACCTCCCCTACTTAAATATACCAACTCCGAGACCGCACCACAGTGGAGGAAATAGCAAACTCCGATGATGGCCCACTGATTTCTTTCCCTGGGAAAGAAATCGATGTTCTGTCAGTTCGCTCTTCTGAGATTTCGAACATTTCAGTTCGATTAAATTAAATTCGGCATTTTCAACATTCGAAATGCTGCTAGGAACTCTTTTACAAAATACTATGACACCTGCTGGCTTGAACCAGGAATGCAACTGGAAGCACCTTTTGTAAAAGAAAAGTTTTTATAATTAAATTTTTATTGAATAATTGAGTAATTGGTAAATGGTTGTAATATAAACAGGGTGTGTATTTTTGTCAGTGTTATCTCCCAGAAGGCTTGTAAGCTGAGGCACTAGAGTTTCATTAAATTTGTGCTTTTTGAATCACTGGTCTTTGTTGTTTTATCCAGTTTGGCCCGGTTGTCTGCTTTGGTGGTTTGGATAGTTAAAGCCAAAATGTCTGATGACTTTATAGTATTATTTCACCTCCAGAGACCACACAAACAAACTGCCACACATTAAAGTATTCCAATTCAAGCTGTTCCACAGAAATAAAGCCACTTAAATATTGCCCAATCTATCTGGTTGATCACTGCCAGCATTGTAAAAACAATAACACTTCTCATCATGCCATTCCCCTCATTCCAACCTCTCTCACAAATTAAAAAGCCAGAAATATTGGCCAAAAATGTGGTTAATTACTGTTGGAAGTATTATTTTAAACATTCAAATAACAGGTACCACATTGATATTGCATCATCCCTCTCTTATCTGGTCTGTCAGAAATTAATTGTGCAAATTCTTGAGTGACTGCAATTTTTTGAGATGGCTTTGTGCTTATATTTTGAACATTGCAGGGTCCATAGTGTACTATCATGAGCTTGCAAAGTTTAACTGAACATAATGTGACTTGAACATCAAGTCAATTGGAGGCCCGCATCCTGGAATGTCCAATATTATGTGGGTGCATTTTATTTTAAATTACTATTAATGCTTTATTTACTTATTTTTAGAGCAATGAAACATTGCTCTAATAAATAAATAGGGAAAAACTGCCTCCACCATTGCAACAAGCTTGGCAACCTAGGTAGTTGCCTACTTCACTTATGTATAAGGCTGGCCCTACTCTTAGGGGAGTTTTATCAATGAGGTATTTTCCCAGAGTGGTCATCTTCCCAAAAGGTACTACTATTATGCATTTCTTGGCATTTTTAAGCCATGTGTTTGATTCCAGTCATATGTTTGCAGTAGACCTTCCTATAGGGTGTTAGTATCTCTGAGGGATTCTATGACTGCTCCTAGTTTGCAGTCTGTGAACTTGGTCAGGCAGTGGGCCTTGATATTGGTCTTGACATGACAAGTTGATGCCAAAGAAGAATGGACCCAGCACAGAGCCTTGGGGACTCCACTAGTGACCAGCTCCTTTGTGATAGTGGTCTGTCAGATCCTAACATCCTGGGTCCTATGTGTGAGCGAGCTGGCTATCCTGAGTGTTATAGTGGGATTATACCTAATTCTGTGAGTTTGTTTACAATACCCGAGTGGGGTACAGTGTCAAATGCCTTAGCCAGGTCAAGGTAGGCAGTATGCTTTTGCTCTCATCCATTGCCTTGGTGACCTTCTCAAAGAATTCCACCAGGTTAAACAGGCATGACCTGCCTTTGAAAAAAAAGAAATTGGGTGGGGACCAGTTTCTGAAGGTTCCCAATGTCATAGTTAATCATTTCCATGGCAATTCTTTCTGTGGCTTTGCATATGAGACTAGTCAGACTAATGGGTCTGTAGTTCCCAGGATCTGTAGATGGTCTGCCCTTGTGCAGAGGGATGAGTTGTAGCAATCAATTTGCAAGGCGCAAAGCCTGTTCAGAGGCTGTAGCTGAATAATGACTTCAGTGACACTGCTGGGTGAATTTTCAAGCTATTTAAGAGGCTTTTTGGGATATTATCAGGGTCTTGGAGGACATAGCTAGGACCTTATTAATAGTTAGAAGGGTTCTGGGAGGCTGGGGAGGGGGGCGAAGATGTTACTGAATTTGTCATCCAGTAAATTTGCTATATCTCCCGGCTCCATGAACATGGTTCCATTTACAACCAGTTTCAGCACACTACAGTGTGCTGTCTTTGAGGTTTCTGACATAACTAAAGAAGGCTTTTTGGTTGTCCTTGGCTTGGGAAGCTATCTAAACTTTATAATTGTCTTTCTTGGAATTAATTAGCCCTCTTATTTGTGTATTTACCTTGATGAGAGATTTTATTTTTTGGGGTGTTACTATTCCTAATTTTAGGTATAAACTTTTTTCCTTTTGTTGTACAACCTGTTTAATTTTGGATTCCACCAGGGTATTTTTTTTTAGAGTTCATTTTGGGCTTACTTCTGGTAGGTACAGTAGACTCTAAGTAATTACTGACATGATTATACAGAGATTCTGTGAACAATTCCGCACAGGCTGTTGTGTTATCTGAGCTTGGATGGGCTTGAAATTTTGAGAGGTTATCATTTAGTAAATGGTAGTTTACCTTGGGATAGTTGCTAGCTGTTACAAGGTTTACCATGGCTTATCTGACCTTACCAGACAAGATATGATAGTAGGTGGGGTACAGCATTCTCCCATATTTGTGACTACCAGGTCCAATATGTTTGCACCTATAGTGAGCATGTGCACTATCTGATCTAGGGCATTTGCGTTTACAAAGTCCAGGAATCTCTGTGCCTGCAAATCTAATTCCCAGTCTATAGAGGGGTAATTAAGTCCCCATTGAATATGGTATTTGGTTGAAGGGTGAGCATCTCCAGTAGGTCTGAGTATGAGCTATGGGTTTCCCAACACAAAGAAGGTGACCTACAGCTTGCTAGAATATGGTATGGGACTTGTGGTAATCTGTACATGGAGAAACTCTAGCATGTAACCCTGTTTAACCAACCTAGAGGTATGCTTGTTATTGATGTAGATCAAGACACCTCCACCTTCAGTCTCTATCTGTGTGTGTCTAAAGTGAAGCCTTGCACTGATGGGTTTTCTAATTTTTGTTCCTATTGTTCCCATTTACATATCCACTATCCCAAGAGGTAGACATGTAGTGAGTATGTACAAGTGTTATGTGTCTGGATTCCACGGGAGACATCTCTTAAACAGACTTTCCCACCTTGAAGACAAAGGTCTTCAGCTGATTTTTAGTCTCCACTATGGATTCTACATGAAATTCACTCACTGGACATTCATACAGAGAGAGGGGTGAGTTGGCTTCATCTCACCCTGTCTCTTTCTCTCTCCCCCGAGCCAGCATCAGGACTGCTAGCTGAACTTGGTTTGGCTAAATCATAGACTGGGCTTTACTTTGCTACACCAAAGAACTGGGAAACATGAAAAATGGTATTGGATGATATGAATGATTATTTTCCATTGGCAAGTCTTCAAATACATGAAACAGTTCCCTGAGCAAGTTTTATTTTTCATGAAAATGGTGGTAGAGCTCAAAATATATTGGACAGGCAAACGATTTTAGTGAGATACAGGAGGAAAGGATATGCTAAGAAAAGAAAACACCTTAAACGTTATATTTCTATATTGCAGCACATTCCCCAATCTGTTTCAACATCCTTAGTTGATTTTCTCCCCATTTCTTTCATCAAAGTTCAGTTCTTTTGGAATAATGTTTCCAGACAGTATTCTAACTGCTTACTCTAGCAAGAAGACCAAGAGTTTTTGACTCCTCTGTCTCTTTTATACCATGAATGCTCACTTAATGAGCATATTACCCTTTATTCAAAGCAGCGTATTCTATTCACGTGACTGCAGAACCATTGCTGATTCGGACATCAGCATCTATGTTAACACACTATGTCTTTATTGTTGCAGCATTCCTTCAGTTACATGTTAAAGGTCCTAATGCCAAGAGTCAATGTTCAAGATATTTCTCAAGAGTTCTGAAAACCCACTAAACTAACTCTACTGTCTAACTCCTTGTGAAAAGTGCTGAAAACTGTGCATATAGCTTTAGCTTCCTTCTGGATGCTTATCGATCTGAGAATATTTCCATTGTTGAAGCTCATTTTGACATGGTGATGCCTGATCTTCCCATCCTTCATGTTATCCATGTTACTTTGATAATTACAAGTCCCAAAACCAACAACTGCATATTTCTATTTATTCTGGGACTGCTAACATGCTTTTCAAGAGTCCACACTCTCATGCAGCGTCATATATTGCCTGTTATCTATACTAGGTGCTATTTTACAGTACAGCCCCTTTCAAATAAATTTACATTACATGACAGGCTGTACGAACTTGCAGTTGTCTTTTGCTAAAGATGCAGTAAAATCTGGAATATAGAAAATTGTATTGAGCAAAAGAAAATATATTTATTTAAAAAAAATTAAAAGTATAAAATGTAACTGCTGTTTCACTAAATACTACAATATTCAAAATATGTAGCATTTGCAAAAATGTACAAGAATCTGCACTTACCTTTGTTTTAACAGAAATACAGCAGTTCTTGAAAAGTGAAGCTGTGTCTTGCTCACATTTCTAGAGGTTATTGCCTGTGTAAGGCTATATTACCATAAATGGACAGCAGCTTCCACAGAGGATGTGACTATGTAAACAAGAAGCTTCCATTCAAAATCAAAATTCAGACAGTGCTGACAGCAACAACAGTTATACTTTGCATTATGAAGTGTGCACAAAGGGACTTTTGGACAGAGTTCACAAAACTGAGATTCACTGACTGTGAGCTTTCTATGACTGCCAAATGCTTTTAAAAATCACTGGCAAATAGATTACAATAAATATTTTAGGGACTGGTTTATATTAGAACCAAAATAGCAATTGACAATGTTTTTCTAAATATCAGATGCTCATAGATTCTTACCAGGCTTTTGGTCCAATAGGATCATAAGAAGAGTAGCCTTACACTCCCATGTTAGTTTTTAGCCCTTATATTTTGGATTCAGATAACCCACAGATAAGCCGAACTATGACATGTTGGGACATTCACATGCTTTTCCTATTCATGAGGGACGGGGGTGAATCTGCAGGCACCCATTCAGTTATTCAAATAAAATTTGAATAGAGTAAGAGGAGCATTTTGTTTTATGTGGAGTAGAAGACAGTTCCATAGAAGCGCTGTTGTCTGTAATACAAACTTATCCCTCTAACATGTTCTACTTGTGGTGGAAAAGAGACTGAGATCCCTTGAGTGGCTGTTTATACCACTGGACTTGTGAATGTGTAATTGGTCTGGGAGCATAAGGTCTGTTGAAGCTCTATACACAAGGCAGGGTAGCCTCTCAGTAGCTTGTATGATGCTGAGAAGAGGAACAAGGCTTTGAAATGGTTTGCATTGTTTTTATGATTCAGGCTCTTGATTTTTTAATGAGAAACTGTTATGGTCATTCCAGCTGTGACAAGTGTTTGGGATGGCACATAGTGAAAGGAGCATCAGAAAATGGGCTTACCGTACATCAATACTCTGACTGGAGAATGAGCCCGCTGAAAAACATGTCTGCCATTTCACGGCAGCATAGCAAGCCGCCATGGAGCTTGGACTGAGAAAAATGGAACGGCCGCCATGATTTTACACTCGCTAAACATCACTTCTGCTGTTTAGCGAGTGTAAATATATGTAAAAAAAAAAATAAAAACAAAAGTGTGTGTGTGTTAATGTTTGTGTGTATTAGTGTATGTGTGCATGTGAATGAATGCAAGAATGACCGAGCTGTTGTTTTACACTTGTTAAGAGAGCTTTTGCTGTTTAATGAGTGTAAAATATAAATATAAAAGAAAAAAAGTGCGTGTGTGTGTGCGCGTGTGTGTGTGCGTGCGTGTGTGTGAGTGTGTGCGTGTGTGAGTGTGAGTGTGAGTGTGAGTGTGAGTGAGTGTGTGTGTGTGTGTGTGTGTGTGTGTGTGTGTGTGTGTGTGTATGTTTCCATTTCTACGTGCCTGTGTATGTGTCTGTGTATGAATGTGTACATGAAAGCAATTGTGTGTGAATGAGACTGTGAAGCGTGAGAGTGATCCAACACCAGCAGCAGCAGTTGCATTCAAGAGGTTTATGTACCTCTTTTCTCTTAATTAAATGAATAGCACATGAAATTAAGGGGGAGCAAAGGCTCAAAACAGGAGCATACTCCTGTTATAAAAAAAAAAAAAAATGAATTGGCTGCAATAATACGACTTGGGTTAGCATACATTTTAGGTTCATAGGTTGGTACTAGGCTATTGGCCCTAGGGCCTAGACAAGCCTAGCCATAACAATTCCCTGGTTATTTCTTCCCACAATATTTACTTCCCTGGACCCCTGTCTAGCAGGGTGACTGACGTGATCCCCGGGGTGAATTTCCTATCTCCCATCCAATCTGAAGGTAAGTGTGTGTGTGTGTGTGTGTCTCTATGGTGAGACAGTAAGATCGATGGAACAATGGCAACAGATAAGAGGTTTCTGTATCTCTCCACCTTTTAGCTCAGGAAATGTGGATAAAGTCTGAAATAAAGGGGGAAACAAGCATCCAAAACAGGAAATGATTTTAAATAAAATGAATAAAAAGTAAGTTACATAAAAGGATTTGTGTTAACATGAATTTTCTGAAGGAAATAATATCTGAAAGTCAAATGTATGTTATTTAGTGACTTCAATCCCCAAATGACTGGCAAGAAACCATTTTAGCAGTAATGGACCAAAAAATAAAACAAATATCTAGATATTTTTAAAATGATATATTTTGTAGGTAAAATGCTTCCTCAAACTCCATTTACACATACTATAGCAACTTAGAAACATTAGGCGGAGGAACTATTTTACATCCACAATATATAAAAAAGATAATATAGTAATAAAAGAAATATAAATAAGTAAGTAAAACACAACAATCTTACAGACAGACCATTTTCTAAGCGGAATAATGCCCTCCAGGGTGTGTGTTAATGTGTAATTAATGCCCTTCCAGGGGTGTGGAGGCCCTCTGCCTGTGGCGGTCAGTAGCAGTACCAACTATCTGAGGAGAATGATTTTCCAAATTAAATACCTATTTAAAGCCTTCCCTGTGCAAGTACTTATTTTGCTGTATATTTACTCTTACAAGAGTGCATTGCTAAATGTTATTTCTTTCAACTGAAGAGTTGTATTATTTTGGGCTGTTTTACCTCCACAGAGCTGATCATCAGCTGCTCTCAGGGCCTCTTCTTGTTCACTAAGTTATCAAGCCTCCTAAACTCCACTGGACTGATTAAGAATCTCCACTGTGCATTCTAAGCAGCAAGGTTTGGAGTCCCCCTGTAAGAGGGAAAACTAGGTAGATTACCTTCCTGGCATCCTGCCCAGTAACATTGTGAGACTGTCTCTTTCTGCTAGTGTGTGTGTGTGTTTGCATGTGTGTGCATTGTCTCATGTATGTAGATGTTAAACATTACATGATGTATATTTTGGATGTAAAATATGTCCTCCAACAGCAGTTACATGTCCAACAGCAATTACAAAAGATTAGCCAGAGGAACTATTTTACATCAAAAATATATATAAAAAAGTATTCTAACAGTAAACAAAACAAACAATGTATGTTGGCTTCTCCCGTTAGGGGTTGCCACAGCAGATCACCGGTCCACAGACTGATTGGCAGTAGGGTTTTTACGGTGCCGGGTTGCCAGCCCAGTGTTCAACCTTCAGAGAAGGCACATGCACCTACCTGCATGTCTTTAAAACTCACTTGACCACAGGAAATGCAGGCCCTGCACAGAAGGCAGTCCAAACAAGAATCGAACCGGAGAACTTCTTGCTGTGAGGTAACAAAGCTAACTGCTGCACCACCGTGGCCACTGATAGTAAAACAAATATGACCTTATTTAACAGACAGACCATTTTCTAAGCATAATAATGCCTTCCAGGATGTGGAGGCATGCCTAAACACCCCTGGACAGTCCATTATTTTCCCAATAATTGCATTATTGCTTGCTGATCTTATTCTGATTAGTTGGTTGTGGTAGTGACTTTTTTATGTTTTCATTATCATTTTTATTTAATTTCTAGGACTTTGATTTGGGTGGAAAGTTGTATGGGTTTTCTTTTCTTTAGTGTGGATTGGGCTGAGTTACTTGATTGGTTATTTTGAGGCTGCACAGATAATGAAAAATATCTACATCATCTAGCTAATAAACATATATTGCAGTCCTTTATCAATGTACACTATTAACATATTTCCTTTTACATGTTTTATATAATACACATTAATGTCTTATCTGCTTCTACTCTTAAATGCATACTAACTTTTCAATCGTCTGATATTTTTTAAGTAAGGATGGAGATATACAGCTATATATGGAAATGGGAAGGAGTCATATAAGAAAGGTACTGGACAAATTAACAAATTGGCTAAATGAGAAGAATAGCAGAGATATGGTTGTGGTGCCCATGTGGTCAAGATAATGAGCAGAGGTTTGCTCAAGGAGCTTAGGAAGACATGATGTAGGACCTGCAGGAAAATGGCATAGTTTTAAATGTGACTATAGGAGCTACAGCTGTTAGTGGGTTGACTAGTGAGCTAATAAAGAGTGGGACTGGAGAGGAGGAGCAGGATGAGGCACCACGAGGTCAGTAGCAAGGGCAGGGTGAGAATGCAGAGGAAAAGACAGTGTACAGGAAGACATTTTCAGAGGCTTGCAGGAGCACAAGTGAATGGAGAGGAAGGGACAGTCAGACAGATAGGACAGGCAGAAAGCAAAACTGGCAAAACAGTACAGCAAAATGTGCGTGGGGGGGGGGGTTGGGAAAAGGTCCAGGTGCAACACGGAAAGGAGACAGCCAACACAGACAGTGAGAATGCTAAAACTAGAAGGGAAGAGGTTACAAACAGCAGGACAAGTGGACTTGGTCAGGAAGTGAAGGAGGAGAAAGATCAAGTGTGGAGTCAGAGAAAATGAAGTTGGTGAACTTAGTTAGCAAAGAGATTAATAAACTTGACAAAGAAGACAGGAAAGATCATATTACAACAGTGAAGGCAGTCTTGGAGCTCAGACATGGTCATGAGAGGTAAGAGAAGACACAAAAAAAATTATCTCCGAGTTACCTGTATGCAAAGGGTTAAAAAACTATAATGGGAATGTAAGGCTAGGCTTCGTCATATCCTAACATATCAATGTCCTAGTAAGTACCTATGAACCTATAAGGGATGCATACATTTAACTGATCAGAGGATACAGTTGAGATAGTAGCAAACAGGTCTGGTGAGGCAGGGAGCTAAGGGTAGTATTCTCAGGAGAGTTACTTGTACTGTTAGCCAGGAAGGAGAGTATTAGGAAGTATAAGGATTGACTGTGTCAGACAAGAAAGGAGAAGGACTTAGTATTCACAGGAGGATGGGAAGAGACCTGGGACAGAGATCAATTCTATGCAAAGGACAAACTTCATCTCAGCCCACAAGAAGCACTGGTACTCAGAGCTGGTTTTGATATTCTCAATAAAGACCTAAATGATGTAGATCATAACATGGAAAAGTTAATAGAGCATAGGTGGAAAGAAATAAAAAGGGGAAATTCTTGAGCTGGAAACTAGACAATGGAACAAACAAAGATACTAGATATTATACTTGAATGTTACTAAGAACTTAAGGGAACTAACATAACACCTGAAAAAGAAATAGCAAAAAGGACATGACAAGTGATCTTAGGCCAGTTAATCACAGGAGAAGTTGTTAGGCCTTTATATGAAATTATTTGGGAAACCGAATGTGGCATTTTTACACAAGCATGATAAAAATGCCTTTAAATTAAGATAGAAGACGAATGGGTATTGCAGAATCTGAACTCAGGGGTAGGTATTCATGAAGTAGGCAGAAGGAAAAAGAATGACACAGCATAGCTGAGATACAGAGAAAGGTGAGCTGGAAGATGGCTGGTTAGTATTATAATGCAGAGCAAGGAAGCTAAGATCATAGTATCAAAAGGAAAGGTCAGAGACGAGGGGTACCAACATCCCATGGTGAGGGTGAGTACACAGGGTAACTACCCTTGTGGTTATGGTAAAAGAAGGGGATGCAGGTGGACTGAAAGTATTATTGGCCATTGAGCATGTCAAGAAAGGAGGAAGACAGACCTGGGAGAGAAGAAAGGAATATGGTATGAGGAAAAGCATTTTACCCATAAGAGGATTTGAATTTGTCAGAAGCCTAACATATCATTTTAGCTTCTGGGACAGGGGGGGGGGGTGGGATGTTACTGAGGTTTTGGACCACAACGGGATGAGCTGTCTGGTGAGGAGCTATACCAGAAAGGACAGAATTCTGAATATGGTCAGCAAAGCTGAAGTGGGGTCAGTGATATCCAGCTGAAGGTACTATTACCCAATAGTGATCATCAAACTGTATGGTTGAGAGTGGGGAAGAGTGTAAGAATACATAGTCAAAAACACTAGCATAGGATTTTACAGGAATGGATTATACTGAGATGGAACGGCAGATCAAAGATGAATTAGCAGTCTAGAGGCAAATTGGAGTGAACAAACAATTGGGATGTCATGAATGGCATATTCATGGATATCTTTGTATAAGCTTCTGCTGAAGAGAGGCAAAACGTGCGTTAACACAGAAATATGAGGCCAGTGAGTAGGGTATATAAGAAATGAATGCAGAAGGAAGACAATTTGGAAGAAACACACTATCAGGATGCAAGAAAATGGGCAACAAAGGGGATGAGAGAAGCAGCATTTCAGGTTGAAATAAAGTTGGCAGAAATGGTCAAGAAGTGAATAAACACATTTTTAGATATAAAGAAGAATGGAGGAAGGACTGGAAAAACCTGGACAAGTGTAGCAAGGATCAGAGAAAGATTATGGAAAAGAACTAGATACCTTATGTCAGTCTTTAGATGAGACAAGGGGAGGGTGGTAAGCTGGGATTCAGGTAGAACAATGGAGGGAGATCAGTGGATAGACAGCAGAATCAGTAACTAGGAGATGAGGAAGGAACTGACTACACAAAAAAGGATAAGACACAGGGACTTCCAGTATGGTACCAGGCTAACAAAGGATATTCCCAGACCTTTCCTAGAGTGCTCACTAAAAATCTGAAAAGAAGTTGGCATTCATGCTTCAAAAAATATCTTCATTACAAGACACCCATACGATTAATGAATATCTAAAGGCAAGAAAAAGTTGTCAAAGGAGAAATATTCTTGAAAAAAAAAAAAGAGGACTTTCAGTTATCAGATATTCTATCTTGTGGAGCTGAACCATTCAGATTTAACTCTAACTCTGCTGAAATAAAAGCAGAGATAACCGACATACAGGCCAAAACTGACAAATATACCAATAAATACTTAGATTTAGTGGTACATTGAGTATATTAAATCTAACGACAAAAGGCTTAAAACTACCAAAGAATTCCTATGATGAGCTGATAGTAATGCAGAGGGTCGAGAAGAAAACTAAAGAGAGACTATTTGCAATACACGTAAAAGAGGAAGATATCTGGGATAAACTGGTTTAGTTAGAAGATTATGTCATACAAGAGAATATCAGGATTACAAATGTGCCTGAAGGTTGGTGAAGTTTAGATAATTTTCAATTCATTAAAAAACAACTAAGCTTGTGGACTGAGCTCCCAGAGGATGAGATATTGTTGGATGGTAACACTTAGTGATTGTCATTTACACAATGGGATCACAAAAACATCTTAGACTAATTCATATAAAGATCAACACTTACGTTTAAAAGAGCAGATCCTTTCCAAATTATGGAGTGGAGGTCATCTTCTGATCATCAATGACAGTTGGATTTATCCTAGTAATAATTATTGCAAGACTACCAGATCTAGAAAGAATAAATTCCTACCAGCTATAAGACTATGTAGAAAGGAAAAATTCAAGCTTCTGTATCCAGCAGTCCTTAAGATTTCCTTTCCAGTGGCACAGCAACATACTTAGATCCAGACAGGGCAACCAATGAATTAAAGAAATGCTTACATGACTATCAGCAGCCCAACTGAAATGATCAATGTGCTGGACTTCATCTAAAACAATATCCAATGCCAGCAGACCCAAGCATGGATGATCAATTAAACCCTTTCCTGTTTTTAGGTGAAAAATGGAAGAAAACCAAGATAATGAGCAGACTTACAAGATGATGAGGTATATCTGAAAATAAACTGCCCCACCCCTAAGTGAGTCACTTAACTAGGATGATGTTCAGCAATAAAAGTACATGTAGTTCAACAGTTACAGCCAGGGAAGTAATCTTTCAAACTGACTGCTTAACTCTGTGGATCCCTGGGGGGGGGGGGGGGGTTATCATTAAACTGGTTAATTGTTTTCTGCTCCTGAATATTTTTTATTGAAATAAGTCACTTTTATTTATATTAGTTTAAAAAATTAAGGCAAAAGTTAATTTTTTACAAAGAGTAGTCAAGTAGGATTATTTTTATTTACTACATACTTTCAAAGACTCCATAGATGGATAGAGGAGAGTTTCTGCATGAGAGGAGAGACTGGCATTAGAATAATTATCTTTGAAGTGTCATTTTAGGGATTCTGACATGACGTCATGTAAAGATAGTTATTAAAAACTAGTGTTTCTGGAAATAACATTAACTTCTCCAGTTATGTCATGCCCTCTTAATTCAGTTCTGAGCAGATTCAGGAATCAGCTCTTTGCATACATCAATTCAAAAATGTTTTCTTATTTAATTTAGACAGGAGTGATGATCCAACACTCAAAGAAGACACAATTCAGTGGTTCTACTGGCAAAATTAACAGATTTCATGACTGGAGAGAGTCCACTTCTTATACTATTTGTTTGGGATGAAGGTGAAAGAACAAAGCCTCTGGGGTCTGGGGGGTGGGGTTCAAGAGGGAAACTATGTTTGGAGATGGGTTTAAAGTTGTCTCTGAAAATGTGCCAATATGAAGAAACAGCTCACAAAGTAGCTAGGGAAGATAAATCATATATAAACTGTTTATTATTTTTAAAATAGGTTTGCTAATGTGTTTATTTTTTTAAAATAAATGAGTTTTCTAATTTTAAGCAATATTTCTTATATACTAGATGTTTACTTGAATTTTTTATTATGCAAGTTTTCCAAATTGAAAAATACTGTGAAAAACACAATTTAAACTACTTGCTCAATGGTGTTAAGAGTACTGCAAAAAAGATGCAGAGAAATGTCATCAACATGGGAACTGTTTAAAACAATGTAAACATTATTAGAACACTATTATAATGCCAAAGGCATTGTGATTGAATGTAAATCGATTCCCTGATCAAAATAAGGTAGCCAACGTATTATCACATTTAAGAATGTTTAAGCTCCATATAGCAGAAACATACCTGTCACATTTAGAACTCGAATTGAGTTTTTAAGGATGGATTTTTTTGCTGGAATTGATGGAAATCAAGGAAGAGAGGTTTACTGACTGTGAAAGTAGCACCTTCAGCCATAGAAGTTATAAAGTTAAAAGAGGATATTGAATGGGGGCTAGACTTACCTTAATGAATTTATATACACCTCCAAAAATAACAATCAATTAACTAAAGGAACAACTTGAATGGGGGCTAGACTTACCTTAGTGAATTTATATACACCAAATAACAATCAATTAACTAAAGGAACAACTTGAATGGGGGCTAGACTTACCTTAGTGAATTTATATACGCCTCCAAAAAAATAATTAACTAAAGGAACAACTAAAGTGAAGTGATAAGTTTTCAACAGAATATACTCTTAGTGGCTGGGGATTGGAAAACAGTCACCAACAAAGAGGACATGACTAGTGTTATCACAGGATGAAAAGTTCTTAGGCCTTTACATAGAAATATTTAGGCTACAGGATGCAGCATGTTCACACAAGCACAATAGAAAATAGACTTATTATTGTCATAAATACAAAATTTGGTTGAGATAAGACAAAGTATATATTTCTCATAAGCATGAATAGGTTCTTTTATACCGTAAACAATATCATATTATTACATAAGATCAAGCCCTGATATACTTACACTACACCCTTAAATGGGCATTGGCAATTTCTGAATCATAGACTGATTAGCCTGTCATTTTAGATCATCTCCACAAAGCCATAAATGATGTAGATCATTAAAATGAAAATTTATTAGATAACTGGGAGGAAATAAAAAGGGAACCTAAAAGAAATCTTGAACTGGAAGCTAGACAATAGAAGGAAAGTATTATATTTGAATGCTGCCAAGAAAAGGGAACTAATACAACACCCGAAAAAGAAACATAAATTACTAATATTAAAGACAAAACAAGAAAAGCTTTTGGCAAGGATGCATGAATACATAACAAAAAGTATAAAAGAAACATAGTTAAAATAAAGGATTATACTACATGGAAAAAGGCAAAACACAACTTGAAATAGGCAAAACTGAGGCTTTATCCTGGGGCAATTTTATAGGTTCATAGGTAGGTACTAGGCTATTGGCCCTAGGACCTATATAAGCCTAGCCAAAAAGGTACCCTGGCTTTCGCCACCCAAGAAAATTATTTTCCTGTGCCCCTGTCGAGCAGAGCCATAGAAGTGATCCCTGGGGTGAATTTCCTATTTCCCATCCAATCATCAAGATTTTTCTTGAAGAGTGCTAATGAGGAGCTTTGTTTGATATAGATAGGTAGTTTGTTCCAGAGTAAGGGAAGTCTCTGGGACAGGAATCTATCCCTCCAGCATGTTCTGTTTATTGTGGAGACGAGGTTTAGTTCCCTAGAGCATGTAGCTCTGAGGGATTGGGATTTCTTTAAGTGAGGCATGTCCAACAGCTCTGGGTTTGACATAGCTTTGTATGTTAGGCAGAGATCGCCTCTGAATAGGTGATATGTGACCGAATAAAGTTGGAGTTTTTTGAGACGGTCTGCATAGGGCATCTTTTTGAGGCCGGTAATCCTCTTTATGAGGTATTTCTGTGGCCTTTCCAGTTGTTGTAGATGTCTTATGAGGTACATACCAGAAGGGGCATTGTACTTTATAATGAGTGATGAGTAGAGGGGAACCATCTCTTTTTTCCTGGATGAGAAACCTTTTGTGATGAGGTGTGCCACGTATTTTCTTGACTACTGAGGCGATGTGATTATCAAAGGAGAGACTACTGTACATCTGTGTCCCAAGGTTTCTTATCATACTTTCAGTGTTAAGTAGACTACTGCCTATGTGGTAGTTCATGGGTACACAGTTTTTACCAAAAGGGATGACAATGCACTTTTTGGCATTGAGCTTGAGGCCATGTCTTTGACACCAGGCACCTGTCTCAGTGAGGCCTTTTTGTAGGATATCCACATCATTAGGAGTTTCGATTATGGCTCCTAGTTTGCAGTCATTTGTGAAGTTCATTAGCCAAAGGCCTTCTATGTTTGGTATCTACTTCTCTGAAGTACAGGATAACAGGAGAGGACCCAGGACTGAACCCTGTGGTACTCCACTTGTCACTGGTCTGAAGTCGGATGTGGAGTCTGCTACTTTCACAGTGTATGTTCTGTCAGTGAGCCAGTTGGCAACCCATCTTGTGACATAATTAGCCAAAGGCCTTCTATGTTTGGTATCTACTTCTCTGAAGTACAGGATAACAGGAGAGGACCCAGGACTGAACCCTGTGGTACTCCACTTGTCACTGGTCTGAAGTCGGATGTGGAGTCTGCTACTTTCACAGTGTATGTTCTGTCAGTGAGCCAGTTGGCAACCCATCTTGTGACATAGGGATTTATATCTAGTTTAGTGAGTTTATCTATAATTCCAGAGTGGGGGATGGTGTTGAAAGCCTTGCTGTGCTCTAGATAGGCTATGTGAACCACCTTACCCTCATCTACGGCTTTGGTGACTGCTTCAAAGAAGTCTATCAGGTTTAGGAGACATGATCTGCCTTTTACAAACCTGAACTGGGTGGGGTCCAGAGTTTGGAGATTACCAATGTTTTTGTTTAGAAGTTCCATGATGATATGTTCCATGGCCTTGCAGACTAGGCTTGTCAGGCTAATGGGGTGGTAGTTCCCAGGGTCTGTGGTGGATCCCCCTTTGTTGAGTGGGATGATCGTTGATGTGCGCCATTCAGTGGGCACAAAGTCTCAGGTGAGGCTATGACTGAACATGGTACTTAGGTGGGGTGCAGTTCATGTAAAATGTAGCCTGGGATGTTGTCTGGTCCCATGGATGCTGTGTTCTTGGCTTTGGAGACTGTGTTTTTTACCTGTGCAGCCATAATTACAGGAACTTTGCATTCTTCCGGTATAGAGATGGGTCCTTTAGGGGGTGAGAGGGGGTAAAGTTAGCACTGAACCTATCTGCCAGGATGTTGGCAATATCAGTTGGTTCTGTATATTTAGTGCCATTGTGCTGTAACTCAGAGAAGATCTGAGTGTTGCCATTGAGATTCTTGACATAGCTATAGAATGCTTTGTGGTTGTCTTTAGAAACAGTGGTGATTTTGTTTTTGTAACTAGCTTTGGAGGATTTTATGAGAGATCTCAGCTTCTTACTGAGGCTAACCAGGGAGTTTCTGCAATCATGGGATTTTACTCTTTTTTGCAGCAGTTTCTTTCTTCTCTTGTAGAGTTTGTTTATGGCTGGGGACCACCAGATTGGCTTCCTTTTTTTTGGAAGATAGCATCTTGGTTCTGTTAGGGAAAGCATGATCCATGCACTCGTGTAAGTGCTTATAAAGTGCATTTGTGCAGGATTCAGCAGTCGTCCCTCTATTGTCCATCTGCATGGGTGTCGTGACATTTGCCACTTCTGTCTTAAGAAGTGTGAAGTTGGCTTTGTAGAAATTTTTTACGGTGGTTTCCCTAATGGGGGTGGGGGTGGGATGTGGATATCTAGGGTGAATAGCTTGTGGTTGGACCTGACCAACGAAGAATTGACCTCTGGTGTGGAACACTGGTCGACTATGTTGGTAATGACCAGGTCTAGGATATTGCTGCCCCTGGTGGGGGTGTGGATAAGGTGATCCAAGGCGTTGGAATTTATGAATTCCAGAAAACGTTGAGCAAAAGAGTTGGTACATGAGTAGTTTTCCCATTAATGGTGGGGTAGTTAAAAATAGCCCATTATTAGGGTGTTAGGTTTTACCCTAATATTTTCCAGTGTATCAAGAAATGAGGATTGGGAATCCTGGGGCATGGTGGGGGATCTGTAGCAAGCTACAATTTGGATTGTGGTCTTGCCCAGAGTTAGTTGCACTTGGATAATCTCGGATGCATTATGCTGAGCAAGTAGCCTGGAGGTGTGGATATCCTTAATGAATATGGACACGCCTCCGCCTTTAGTGTTTCACTCCAGGTTAGGTGGCCGAAAGGTGTGGTATGAATTATAGCCTGGTAATGCAGGAGTGCTCTCAGGAGCCTTGAACCTGGTCTCTGTCACTGCACAGATGTCGATGTTCTCCATTTTAAGGAGTGCCTCAAGTGAGTGCATTTTGAGGTCTTAGACTTCTAGCATTGAGTAGCATTACCCTCAGATTTTGGTTGCTTGTACCTGTCACAGTGGTGAATTTGTCATTTGAACCTTGCCTAAAAAAGGCACTATAGGGTCGTCAAGAGCCTTAGCCAGTATTCGGAATCCCAAGGGCGACAGGTGCAGGCCATCTCTGGAAAAGAATTGTGGTCTGTCGATCATGTCATCCCAGGCAGGCAGATAATTGATCCCCTTAGAATGACACCAGAAGCTTAGCCAATTGTTGAAGTCAATCATTTTGCCCTTGTACTCGGGTATCATTCTGGGTGATGGCATGATGCTACTCAGGGCTAGAGTCATACCTGCCTGGGCTACAAGATTGGAGAGCTCCTCCATGTCTCTTCTCATTTAGGCCAGGGAGGTACATCTCAGGTAATTCACACCAACTTGGACAATGACAGAGTCATATTTGTACTTGTTGTGGAATGAGTTTGTGTGTTATGTGGTGGATCCGGGCAGCTGACAGCAACTTTCTCCTTGTTTAGCCTGGTGAGTGGAACATCAGTGTGCCTGACTATAGAGTCATCTATGACTAGAGTGTTGGGTACATTATGCCTTATAGGATGTGGTTGGGTGGCACACTGAGTTTGTGGGCTATGTGTCATTTGGATTGTGTTGGGGGGTGGAGATTGCTTGTGTTTCTGCTTTGGAGGTCTCTGTTGCTTGGGAAGATTTTTCTTGAGAGCCTATGTGAATGTAGGTGTGTGTTTTCTGTTTCTATGTGTGTGTTTTGGTGGTGTAGGTTTTGAGGGACTATGTGATGAATGTGGTGTGGTGCAAGTGTTTACCCTCTCCTCTTGACACTAGTCCAGTCTTGGGTGAAGAGAGCTTTGCTTCCAGTTTGGCTATATAAGTGCATCTCTCACATGTTGTAGTGTTGGGTGGTAGGAGGAGAGGGTTGTTTGTGCACATCAGGCAATTACTGCATTGCCCCAAGATGCCCAGATTCATCAGGTAGACAGGAGAAAACACCAGGAGCTGACCCACAGATATGCCTGGATATGTGCTTATTTATTAAGTACTAAAAACTGCTTTCCTCTAGACAAGTGAGGAAAGTTGAGTGCTGTAGTAATTTGTAGCTTATTTAGTGCTTACAATAAGTTCTGAGCTCAAAGAAACAGATTTGAGTGCTAAAACTAAAAAACTGGCTAGTTCTAAGGGAAAATTTTGAAGAGCAGACTTTATGGCGCTGGGAATATTTTAACCCTAGCTAAGCAGCAATGCATAAAGTGTATTTTTTTTAATATAACAGTAGCAAATGAGCAAACTGATTTAAACAAATAACCAACTAACCAATAAAAAGCTAAAAACTGAGCCCTGTTCCAGCAGCCTTCAATCAGACAAGTTCTACCTCCACTCTCCTGCCACTAGGGTGCAAGGGAAACTTCTCCAGAAAACGTTTCCTGGATTAGTGCTCAAGTTATACAAACAAAGCTAGATTTAGCAGGTCTGAATCTAGTCTTATGCTACAGCAAACAAAGCCTACCAATTTCAGAAAGAAACAGTTCAAATAAACAGGCACAATAAGCCTTTGATCAGAAACCTCCAGCTCAGAATGGCAGAATCTACCCATTCCTCCCACAAGAGTGCAGACCACACCATCTTAATGTAAAATAGCTGGCCCTAAGCCCAGGTGCTTAAACCAGAACTAATACACTTTTAGAATAACAGACACTAAGCCTTCAATCAGCAGCTCCCATCTTAGAAGGATGTAAGCTACCTGTTCTACCACAACAGTGAAGACCACAAACCTTTTTAATGTAAAACAACTGGCATGAAGCCCAAGTGTTTAAACCAAAGGCTTAGAATAACAGTTACAATTTAATCAGGCTACTAGCAAGCATAAATAAATGCAGCAGAATAAATGCAATTAAGTACTTTTAAGAACAGGCAGCAAAAGCAAACATAAAGTAATAAAGTAGGAAGAAACACAAATACAGTAAAAGTAGATGAAAAAGGTGCAAACATTTTTTACAACAATAGAAAACGAGCAAACTGCTTTAAACAAATTACCCAATTAACCAGCAAAAAAGCTCAAAACTGAGCCCTGTTCCAGCAGACTTCAATCAGACAAGTTCTAACTGCACACTCCTGCTAACATGGTGCAGGGGAACCTTCTCCAAAAAAGATGGCCTGGATTAGTGATCAAGTTATACAAACAAAGTAAGATTCAGCAGGCCTAAATATAATCTATGCTACAGCAAACAAGGTGCTCCAATTTCAGAAAGAAACAGTTCAAACAAGCAGGCACAATAAGCCTTTAACCAGAAATTCCCAGCTCAGAAGGGTAGAATCTAGCCTCTCCTCCCACAACAGTGCACACCACAAACCTTCTTAATGTAAAATAACTGGCCTGAAGCCCAAGTGCTTAAACCAGAAGTAATACACTTTTAGAATAACAGACACTGAGCCTTCAGTCAGCAATTCCCAACTTAGAAGCTACCTGTCCTGCAACAACAGTGCAGACCACAAACTGTCTTAATGCAAAACAAATGGTCTGAAGCCCAAGTGCTTAAACCAACAGGCTTAGAATAAGAGTTACAATTTAAACAGGCTACTAGCAAAGCAGTAATAAATGCAAAAGAATAAATACAATTGAATACGTTAAGAAGAGGCAGAAGCAAAATAAGGTAATAAGGTAGGAAGAAACTCAGATACAGTAAAAGCAGATGAATAGAATAAAGTGCAATGTTTATTTATTTATTTATTTATTAGTAAAGTGCAAGGAGAGAGGAACTGAGTTGGCCTTCTCAAATCTTCTCTCTGATTTAAGTAGAATGAACACTAGATTGGGAAGGGTGTCCCAGATCAAATTTACAGTACGGCTGGGACATCTAGAGCTTCCTGGAACTGAGAAATCAGTGACCTGGAAACTCTTACACTCAAGCTCCATAGAAGAAATAACAGGACCTTTTGCAAGTGTGTGTGTGTGTGTGTGTGTGTTTGGTAGGGAATAAGGATAGTAAAATATGATGAAAGTACAGACTTTTTATCTAACGTGAATGACAAAGATAGACACACAGTACTGAGGATGCACATTTCACATGTTTTTCATTGGTTAATTTGTTACTTGAGTGATACTTAAATATACTAAGAATATATGTGGCTTTGTCTTTTCAGGTAAGACTCAAAGCCTGCAAAAAATACAAATGAAGGCCTGCAAAAACTACAAGCACTGTTGGTGGTTACCTGCTGGGATAGAGCTGCTTTCTATTTTACCTGCTCCATTTTGTTTTCTGTTTTAAGAAATCTGCTTGGCCTGTTGTTTTTGCTCTTTGTGGCAGAAAGACACTTAAATTACCCTAGCTGCACATTTCACATGTTTTTTTTTCCATTGGTTAATTTGTTTTGAGTGATAATTAAATACACAGAGAATATGTATGGCTTTGTCTTTTCTGGTAAGACTTAAGGTCTGGAAAAACTACAAACACGGTCAGTATCTCAGTTCTGTTTTTTTTTCAGCCGCCCTCCCATTACTTGATTTGCTTTTTAAACTAGGTGATCTTAAGCTGCCCACCCTTACTGTAAATTGAGCTTTATAAGCTCCCCCTTCTACACTATTGTTTATATCTTGAATTATTTATTTGCCTTTCCTTGTGCTTATTTTGAAAAAAAAATGCATTTGCCTCTCATTATCTGTTCTACTAAATTACTTGCTCTGAATTCATTATCTAGCTAGCTGTTGGATAAAGTATATTTTTGCACTCTAAATATGCTCATTTCTGTGTTTTTACATCAAGGGGACAGTGGATTTTCCATCTACTCACAGTAGGTGTTAGGCTGATCTGTATAGGTTGGGGAAACACACCTGGACTCCAAATGGTACTTTTCCGTTATCAGGGCAACACTTGTAATGCATTAGCATGTGCACGCAATGATCACGCAGCGGTTACCCTGAAGCAGTTGTTCATGCCTAAAACACTTCCTATACTTCCTCTTAACATTCATGGCTCTTTATGGCCTCCACAGCGTTTGGGTCCAACTTCTTTAACCATGCAATTTATCAGTTAATAAAGTAGCTAGGAAAAGGACTTGACAAGCAGCAGTAATTTTGCCAAAGTTTAATTTTTCTGCCATGTTACATTGATCAGTTACTTGCAATCCATATTTATGTTCATATTTGCAGAACTAATAAACCGACATTCTGCTAAACATTACATGTGAAATGCCATTCTGGGAGACTGACAACTGCCATTTGTATGAACACTATATTGGTGACAGTGACTTCTGTGTGGCAGCGGGAGAAACCCTAGAGACTGAAGAATACACGGTAATAACACATTGTCATTTCTCCGCAAATGCCTTAACATGCACTCAAGACAGGAAGTTGTCACAGTCAAAAGCTTACATATTGTTGCAACAGTTGTTAAACATAATTTGGGAATAGCATCGTAGACATGACTACATAGGAAAGCTTAGTAAAAAAATATTTACCTCTGGGCTTGCCTGCGTTATAAATTAGTATTTATGGAAACACTACGAATCCACCATTACTTGCTGTGGAATACTGTTTGATGAAAATACTGCTGGTTGTACACAGTTTTGATTGTTGTCTGTTTTAAGTTGATGTTTCATACTGTGCTCTGGTATACAAACATGTATGTAGCTGCTAGCTGATATTTCCGCACCATGTGTGTGGAACTTCTTTAAAAACTGGGTATGTGTTCTCATTAAGAAACATGGGTGATCATTGTGCATGCGTGCTAATGCATTAGAAGTGTTGCCCCGATAACAGAAAAGTACCCTCCAAATCAGTCATTTTACATTAAAAGGGCCAAAGTCTGCACTCTTGTGGCAGGAGATGGCTGATTTCACCTATTTGAGTCGGGAATTGCTGACGGAAAGCTCATTGTGTGCTTACCTGATTGGCCTCAGGGCAATGTTAGAGTAAAACTTGCTTTATTCCTGATCGTATATATAAGCCTCATATTTGTGAGAAGCTGGTCTTTGTGCGGTGGCAGTTACTGGTACCTTGTATACACGCAATCACTAGAAGTTGAAATTTCCCTATAAAAACACCTTGAAACATTACCTCACTCCCATGTTACTCATGGGGAAAAAAACTTACACTGTGAACAGCATTTACACATTTAGGTCTACTTTACCTCATTATAGCAGCCAGGACTATTGCTCATCAGAGAACATCTGGTTTTGGTGCTGGGCAGTATTGTTGGTTAGGTTAGCTGCAAATTACACCTAGTAAACATCCTTCCCTCATCTAGTTACAAACACCCTCCACTCCTGTCCCTTGCCAGTACACATTAGAACCAGCAACCATGGATAGGCACTTTTCTGTTATCTCTGCATCCAGCTTGGTGGACATGGGCATCCTAAGGCAATATAACAATTGCCTTATGTACACTGACAGCCATTTAATTCTCAGACAAATACAGTATGTGAGAGATGTAGTTACACATTGACACTGGAAGCTAGACTCTCACATGCAAACACAAAAAGTGACAAACAGGTTGTCAGTGACTCGCACATCACACACCGTGCCCACAAAGGACCATGCACATAGACGACATATGCGGAGGTGCTCACACATAACTTACCCAAACCTCAAAGGCCTCTCAGGCATAGTCCTCAGAAACTTTGCATGCACACAAACAAGACAATTCCCATCACAACACAAAGCTACATTGTGTTGTGCCACAACGACCAAGCCCATAAGGTGACACACTCCACAACTCAAAATTGTGGTCATAGGAGACTTGGTTGTGAGGCACACTGATGTCCCTCTTACCAGGCTGAATAAGGGGATGTTAACAGTTATTTTCCTGTCAGTGGCCTGAATTCACCAGATCATGCAAGCACTCAGGTTACTTACACCTAAGTGCCAGTATGATTCAGTCATAGTCCTTATGGGTGTGAATGAGTTGAGATGTACCTCCTTGGACTATATGAAGAGGAGTATGATTGAGCTCTCAAAATATGTGTCACAGGCAGGTATGAGCCTACAATGAGGAGCATTCTATTGTCTCCAAGGATGATGCTACCATACCAGCAGAAAATGATTGACTTTAACAATTGGCTTAGCTACTGGTGTCTTTCCAAAAGTGCCTAGTGCTGCTCAGTCTGGGAGGACATGCTTGATGGGCCACACTTTACCTGTCATGGCTAGGCATTCAGATATTGGCCAAGACATTATCCACTCCTATAGTGCCTGTTTTAGGCATTGCCAAACAGTCAAACCTTCCATCATAACAAAAGCTACTCAGGGCAAGCTAAAGGTGTTACTGTGCAATGCCAGGAGTCTCAACAAGAAACTGCAGTCCCTGAAAGTTGTCCTCAGCTTGGAAAAATGCTGACACTGAAGCACTTCAGCCCTGCATGGCTATAATGCCTTTCATATGTTGTGACCACCAACTGAACATGAAAGAGAAAAAGGTGGAGGTGTATATCTACATAAAGGATAAGCACACCTGAACTCTGGTCAAACGATATGACATGCTTGAGCTACTCCATGTCCAACTAACCATGGGAAAAATCCATGATCATATTCTTGCTAGCTAGGGCTCCCCCACCATGAACCAGGAAACCTATAAATCATACCTGAAGTTACTAGAATAATTCACCATCCAGCCCAATAACATACTCAGAGGTGATTTTAACTACCCTCCATTAACTAGGAGGCATACATGACCACTAATATGCAGGCCAATAGATTTCTTGACTTTGTAAATTCGAATGCCATGGAGCAGCTAGTCTGCACTTCACTATGGGAACAAATATCCTAGATCAGGTACTTACAAGTATGGGAGAGTGATGTACCCCCTAGTGTGATATCCTCACTGATATGATCAGATCACAAAGCGGTCTCCCTTGAAATAAAGGTAAAATTACTTCCCCCACTTAATCCCCAAAATGTTAAGAACTCCTCTAAGGTAAATTACTCCCTATTAAAGGACAGCATAGTTAGTTTCTAAGCTCCCCCAAATCCAGAAAACACAGAAGCCTATGCACAGGCATACTCAAAAGCCCTGTATGACCATATAAATAACTATATAGAAATGGCAGTACCAGACTGAAATAAACCCAGGTCAAACTGCAAAAACAAGCCACTCTGGCACACCCCTGGTATTAATGGGTTGTACAACCAAAGAAAGAAAATCCTCTCAGGAAGTAAGACGGAATTTGCACAACACAGTAAAAAAATCCATTAGTCTAAAGAAATAAATCAGGGAACAAGTCTCTGAAAGCAGACTTTGAGGTAAAAATAACCTCCAAAACTAAGGATAACCATAACGCATTTTTCAGTTATGTCTGCAGTCTTAAGGGCAATACCCAACAATGCACAGAATTAGCTGTAGATGACACCACCTATACTCAGCTGGAAGATATAGCAAATCTTTTGGATGACAAATTCAGCTCGTTTCACCTTCCCATCACCCCCATTTCTCTCCCAAGAAATACCCTCCACCACTCCACCACTCCACCACCAATTATCATCAAAGAACAGGTTGCCACTGCACTCTATAAAGCAAAAAACACAGCTTTAATTGGGCCTGATGATATACCAGGTTGCCTCTTAAACAGCTTAAATCAGGTACTATCAGGTCCAATAAGATCTCTAGTTAACCACAGCCTCCAGAATGGCTTTGTCCTGATAAAGTGGAGGACAGCAACAGTCATTCCTGTGGATAAAGAGGACCATCTACTAATCTGGGAAATTACAGACCCATAATTTTGAATCATTTTATATGCAAGGCCATGGATAGAATAACCATGGACCTGATAAATAATGACACAGGAAAACTCCAAACACTGGACCCGACCCAATTTGGCTTTGTCAAGCACAGGTCATGCCCACTGAATTCAGTGGATTTCTTTGAAAAAGCCACTAAGGCCATGGATGAGGATAAAATAGTACATACCACTTACTTCAACTTGACCAGGACATTTGGCACAATTTCACACTCAGGCATTATAAATAAACTCATAAAAGTAGGCATAAATCCCTACAGTATCAGATGGATAGCCAAGGTTCATGGACAGGATACATGTGATTAAAGTGAGTGAAGCCAAATCCAGCAAGAGGCCAGTTACTAGTGATGTGCCACAGGGCTTAGTGCTGGGACCACTCCTATTCAGAATATACTTCTCTGAAGTCAAGACTAATATGGAAGGCTGGATTTCCAAGATGGCTGCACATTGAGTAACACCTTAACTCTAGCAGTCCCAGTGTGAAAACAAGTCAACTGAGAAGGGCAGCAGACTTTTGTGTTTTGGGTAAATTTCAGTAACTGGCTAATACGTGTACTGCCAGGATGCCAGGAAATAAGAAACCCAACACCTGGAAAAAAAATCAGCTACAAAAAGTGAGGAAGAAACACTGAGTGGGGAAAGTTCTACAGCTGTTCAGCAAAAGCAATGCAAACTCCAGACATAAAATAAATGAAAAAAATACCAAAACAACAGGCTAATGTCCAGGAACTTTAATAGATGTATCAAAAAAAAAGTGGTAAGCACTTTCACGGTGACCACACCGCTTCATCAGACAACATTAACTAAGAAATACAAGCCTTTTATACAAAGTGTGACCAATAAAAAGCCCTTAATTATGATGTCATCAAAAAGTTACAATTTTTTTTAAAAAACCTCCAGACATGACTTCCTGCAACCTACAGGAAGATATAAAAGGACTGCACACACACCTGGTTAAAATAAATGAAACACTGGTGGAGTATATCAACACAAAACAAAAGGCTGGAAAAAATGGAAGAAGCTTTAAAGAGATATTCAGATGAGGTGATAAAGTTGCAAAATTCAGTCTGAAATGAAGAAAAGGTTGGCTGTAATATGAGACTGCTCGGGAACAGATGTTTCAAAAACAATAGAATTAGAGGACAGAGGATGAAGGGAATGTGATGATAGGAGGTACTGCCAGCCATGCCAGGAGACATGGGGTAGTGGATGTATAACATATGCTAGCACAGCTAGCTGGAATTTTGTAAATAATTGTATGCTATTTGCATCATCATTATCAGCAGCCCCCTTTTTCTCATTTTTCTACATGGGGTTGAGGAATCATGTTAACTGCTGCCATCTTGCTCAATTCAGTGCCACACTCCTGCCTTCTCCAACACACATGCCTGACTGTCGCAGATCTTCTTTCACATAATCCAGCCACCTCTTCGCTGGACATCCTCATTTCCTCTTAATTTCTTCCTGTCTGTCCCAAATCATCTTCGCCAATTTGTCTTCTGCTTTACTGCATGTTTCCAAACCACCATAATCTGTTCTCTTTGATCTTTTTTTTGCAAGTGGAGTTACTTTGGCTTATGCTCTTATGTCCTCATTTCTTTGTCTGTCCCACAGTGTGCATCCTACCACCCTTCTCAGGCACTTCATTTCCATCACCTCTAGCTCTATCATCTGCTCTGCCTTTACTGCCCAGGTTTCTGTACCATACAGTATTACTGGTCACACCACTGTCTTGTACAGCTTACTTTTCAGCTTGCTTGGCACTATTCTGTTATAGACTTCACCTGAGACTGTATTTCAGTTGGCTGCAGCCACTCTGATTCTAGCTTTGACCTCTTCATTCAGACTTCCGTTCTCTTCAACAACCCCTCCCAGATACTTGAAGCTATTTATGTGATCCACTATCTTCCCTTCTATCTCAATTCGCACATTTTTCTGATTTCCCCAATTTGCTGCCATTACCACTGTCTTATCTGTGCTTAGTTTCATCCCATGTGCCTTCAGTTTTGCATTCCATTCACCTATCCTTTGCTGAAGTTCTTGCTCAGAGTCTGCCTGTAATGCCACATCATCTGCATACAGTAAACTTTGTTGATCTCTCTCCTCCAACCTGTTTGCTAATGTAGTCCATTACTGGTATGAACAGCAGTGGGCTCAGAGCTGAAACCTGGTGTACACCCACTTCCACTGGGAAACCCTCTGTGAGGCTGAACATTGTTTGTACTTGAGTCATTGGGTCCTTGTACATAGCTTGCACTAATTCTACTAATGTTTCTGTGACTTCAAACCACTACAGTACTGCCAGATCTGCTTTCTTGGGACCTTGTCAAATGCTTTTTCCAAGTCTAGGAATGCCCAGTTGGACTCTTTTCTCATCTCTAACTTCTTCTCAGCTGTCTCATCACAAACATAGGATCAGTTGTGCTGCATCCTGATTTGAATCC
The DNA here is from genome assembly GCF_019279795.1 of Protopterus annectens. Taxonomy (NCBI): domain Eukaryota; kingdom Metazoa; phylum Chordata; order Ceratodontiformes; family Protopteridae; genus Protopterus; species Protopterus annectens. The sequence continues at coordinate 440,930,848 of NC_056745.1, forward strand.
AAACTGCTCATCTCCCATCTTACATTCTACTACTCTTCATATCTATTTATCACTCACCATCTCCAGAACTTTCATGCAATGTGATACGAGTTGTGGATGTTCTTGTACTTTGTACCTTTGTTCTTGTACACTGATATGACTTTGCTCATTCTCCAGTCATCTGGGATACACCTTTCTCTCCACACTGCTATGAGTACCCTCAGGAGCCATTTCTCCCCTATCTCACCCAGCATCTTTATCATATCTGCTGTGACCTCATCTGAGCTTGCCACTCTCCCTGACTTCATTTTCCTTTGCGCTATTCTTACTTCTTCCAGGGTGGGCTCCTCTTCTTATCTCATTGTAGGCTGTTTCTGGGGCAGTACAGCTTCTGTTGGGTTTTCTTTATTCTATAGCTACTGGAAATATTCCTTCCATCTGCCTTTGATGTCCTGTGTACTGGTGAGCAGAATGTTGTTGGCATCCCTTATGAAAAGTGCCTGACTATCTTCTTTTATCTTTCTGTCTTTGCCTTGCAACCTGATATAGTTTCTTTGTACCCCCTACTGAGTCACTTTAGAGAAGCTGGCAGAGTGCCTCCAATGCCCTGTTCTTTGCTATTGCAACTCCTTTCTTTGCTTCTTTGTATGCTAAACAGTATTCCTTCCTAGCCTGGTCGGTCTTTTCTGTCTCTCATTTTTTCCTACACTCTTTCTTTCTTTTGATCACTTTCTGGACTTCTGCATTCCACCACCAACTTTCCTTATGTACCTTATTTCCATACCTGGCTTGGCCACATATCTGTTCTGTAGTCCTAACACATACTGTTATGAGACGCTGCCATTCTTCTTCAACTCCACCTATTTCCTCCTCTTCTTGGGGGTGCTAGAGCACTAAGTAATTCTTTGAACTGCTGCACTTTCTCTCCAGTCAACTTTCAGGTCTTCGGCCTGGTTTCTGTTGACCTTGGAGCCTTCTCTGACCACTGCTTGCAGCTGATTGCGGCAACCACTGGTTTATGCTGTCAGCTTGCTGTTTCACTGGGGATGATGATGCAATCATGTATTCTATCCCAGTGCCTTTTCATTACTAAGAGGAAGTCTACCTAAGTTGCATGTTGGCTACTCCTGTATGTGATCTTGTGACTGTCTCTCTTTCTGAACCATGTGTTGGCTACTATCAAGCCATTTGCCAGATAGAAGTCTAAAATGGCTACTCCTTTATTCCTGTTGCTCCACTCATGTGGGCCCAGGCAATCCTCATATCCTGTTCTGTCTCAATATGTGCAAGTCACCCATTATCAACACCAATTCATGTTGTCCTCTTTTATCTAGTAGGTCATGCAACTGTTGTCTGAATGCACTCTTTTCCTCACTATCACAACCCTGCTATGGGGCATAGGCTGAGATTATGTATACTGCCCTATCATTACACTGGAGTCTGATTGCCATGAGTCTGTCACTAATTCTGATGATATCACTCACTGCCTTCTAAAGCCTCTCTCTCACCACAGTTCCCACACCATTTCTAACCTGTCCCCCTCCTGGGTTGTAGACTCTGGATCCCAAGCCAAGTGGCTTTGCTTCACTGCCCTTCTAGATTTATTCTTGGATACATTGAATGTCCAGCCTCCTCCGTATCATTATGTCATCCACTTCCAAGCTGCATCCTGTCAGTGAACCTACATTAAGTACTGCAATTCTCAGTTCATGTTTGGCAGATTGATTGGTTTTACATCTAGCTTTCTCTAAACAGAGCAATCCCAGGTAACCCAGGATGGGCAACTAGACACCGGTGACCAGTCGCTTATTGACCCAGGGCTGCTGGGCTTTATGGCAGGCACACACTGGCTAATAGGGGCACATACACCCCTCCCACTGTTAGCATGGGTCCCCGGCGTAAGTTGGGTCCTCAACCCTCTTATCAGTGGTAACTACCCATGCCCATTTTGGGAACACTATTCAACATGACCTAATCACCTAGAGCCATATTTTCACCTTTGAGTGGCTAGCCCTGCCAGGGCATGCAGTCTGTGATCCATGTTCTACTATCTTGAGGATACTGAGCACCACAGTAGATGCCCAAAGTGGTTGGTCTGTATAACTCTTTCCCCTATAGGGCACTACATAGAGTCTATGCTGCTGCTTACAGCTCCATTCATTGGTGAGTTTGAGATAGAAAAACTCAGCATGTTTTTCAGAGGTGGGGGAACCCCACAGAGACACAGGAAGAACATGCAAACTCCAAACAGGCATTGGTCAAAGGTAAGGATCAAACTTTGTACCTTGTGCATGGGAGGCAAAGACCTTAACCATTATGCTAACAGGTCTCTCATTTGTATATCAAACTGATTTCTACAAATGCTTGTGCTGAAAATGTATTTGTGAGGTTTGCTTGTATTAAAATGCATTAACAGTGCACCCCTGCTGGAAGGAAAAGAAATGTACATATATTATTGTAACTGAATCAAATGTATACATTGTAACAGCATACACTGAGAGAGAAGAAGTTAATCCACCTGACCTTGGAAAAATATTTTTAAATTTATGGGTTAAGTCACAAAGATGTTATCCCCCAGTTTTGAAGGGAGGCAGAGACACAATGTCTGTACTAGAAAATAGGTCATAGCTCCTGTAGGAAAAGTGCAAATTTTTATGGTTTTATGACTTCCAGCAGCTGCACCACATCTGAGCAATGCTCTATCTTTGTGTATTGTAGCACATAGGTGCTAATCCCTGGTAACTCCTAGTGTTGGTGATAGCATGGGAAACAGAGTTAGATGACCAGATGTATGTGATGTCATTCTGTGCAGAAATAATGTTTTTATATTAGAGGAGACTGAAGTCTCAGCAGCATTCTGTAGCCTGTCTTGGATCTGACAATAAGGACCACTCACCAATCTTGTCTTGCTCTATTCAGTAAGTAGGAGCAGTAATTCTTTTAGTCAGTTAGGAATATATAGTGAAAGTAGCTCAAGTGTTTTTCTATATATATATGTGTGAAACCTTCCATTGGTGTTAATTTTAATACTCCCTATGACAAACTCTGGTATTTACTGTAAATATATATTTAGTATTCTCATGTTCTTTTATTATTTATTATTAAATACTTTGAAACTTCTCAGTGTGGCTGGTCCTTTTAGAAAAATATTTAAATGTTGAGAGTAGTTTCACATATTTATTTGGTGATAACTCTGGCCACTCCTGGAAGCCTTACTTATTACCTTCACTCAGTATAACTGAGTACCCTTTTAACAGCTTTATAGTAACTGATTAGTGGCAGTGAAACTACCTTATAGTCTGGGTAAAGTTTGTAGAGTAGGTAATATGTGCCAGCCTTTCCCAGGTGTGTGTGTGTGTGTGTGTGTGAGAGAAAATTAAATCTCCAAGAGTGTGTGTGTCAGCTACCTGGGGCAGGGATGTGAAGCACTGGTTTCACAGAGAGGGTGATGGAAGACATGATTGGGGCCCTAACCCTACAGCTGTACCAGTGGGGTGTCTTATTGGAGGCCTGGAGAGAGACAGAGATCCAGACCCCAGAATGGGTGTGTTCCCTGTCTGCTCTTAAGGGAAATTGTGCTTGATGCAGAGAGGTCTGCATCTGGAAATACTGAGTGTATCCATTTGTATTCCAAGTGAAGGTCCCTCTCCAGTGCCAGTGGTGAGGATTCAGGCATACTGAGACTTCTTCAGACTGAAAATGTATCATTACAAAACTTAAATCACATGAAATGATAGAAATGCCAATGAATGTTTTAACCATTTTCTTTTTAAGTATGCCATAAATTATTCTCAATTATTCAACCCTGGTGGGTAACATGATTTTAATTTGACCTACCAAGAGTAATCAAATTAAACATTCTCTCTGGATTTTTTATTTCATCCAATAATGTAAACTTGAAAACAGCCTTAAACTTGCCATTCGTGAAATGCCTTCCCAGGGCATGCTTTTCATCTCCTGCCTTTTGTAAGATGCGACATAGGCTCAAATGGATATGACAAGAAACAACTATATAAAAGTTCAACCTACCAGTGTATGCATGTAACACAAAAGCTGGAATTAGACATTTAACATAAAAGGTGGGAATAATAAGTTTTTAAAATTATGCTTTCTGCAATGCCGTTAAATGTCAATGGTCTCACAGATAAATACAAAAAATAATGAATAACGAACTATATTTAAAAATGTAGAGTGCAAATAGCTATGTTACAGGAGACACACTTTGAAAGAACTGAACATGCGAATTTGATAAAGAAAGGTTTTCAGGATGGTTATTTTGAGGAATACCTGGGACAAAAGAAGAGAGGAGTACTTACATTAATTGCAAGAGGAGTTCCAATAGTGATAGAGGATGATAAAAATGATAATAATGGGAGATTTATAGTGCTAAGGGGCTACTGGCAAGGGAGGAGGATTATTACACTGGCATGTAGTTATATTATACCTAAAACTACTATAATGGAGCTTAAGACAATTCTAGGAGAAATAATCAATTTTCAGCAAGGGATACCACTTATAGGTGGGAACTGGAATTTGATTTGCAGCAGTGAAGATGTGTCTGGGGGGCCTAGAAGGGAAAGTATAACAAAGGAGGGTAGATTTTTGAAGAAATTTATAAAATGTTTGGCATGGAATATGTGAATCAAGTAATAGGAGTTCAGAGTGAATTTACATGTTATTCCCCATGATATAAAAACTGGGCTAGGCTAGACAGAATTAACATTTCACAGGAACATGTGCATTTAACCAAACTATTTCAGATCATGAGCCAATAATAACTAAAATAAAAACACAGGGTAATGGAATAAAAATGAGACACTGGTGTTTTCCTACCTATCTGTTGAAAAGAGAGGAATTTATGGAATGGATACTGGAGATTATTCAGGAGCTACTTCAGAGGATAAAAATTACTTTTGAAAATATAGCTAGAGAGTGGGATAAAATTAAGGTGGAGTTTAAAAATAGGGTGGAAAAAGAAAGGGAACTATATTTAAGAAGTAACAAGAATTATCTTGAGGGGCTGACAAATGTTAAAGTATTGCAGAATAGGGGAATATCATAGAACAAGAAGAGGATCAACTGCAGAATGCTAAGCAGAAAATAAGGGATAACATACATGAGTTTAGAAAGATTGCTGTTAAGCAACTGTTTTTTGACAATAACACTAGAGCACAAAAACTTTTAGCACAATGACTCAGGCAACAGAAAGTAGAAAGTGCTGTCGCCAAGCTTAGGAAGCCTATAACAAGGAATGTAACAAGAGAGCCTGTAGAGGTATTAGAAATATTTCAGAAATTCTATAAAAGTCTGTATAAAACAGAGAAATGTGGAAATCAAGAAAAGATACAAATGGAAATGTTTGTAGAAGAATTAAATATGCCAAGGTTAGAGGTAGGTGAGGCTCAATTACTAATGGTTAGGATAGGAGGAGATTAGATAAAAATTCAGATGCATAGCCAATCTACAGGAAAGTCCCCAGGAATTGGTGATATTCTTGTGGACGTTTGGAAGCTAGAAGGGAAAAAACAGATAAAGATGTGGAAGATTTTAACAGCATTTTAAAAGAAGGAGAAATACCAACATACTGGAAAAAAGCAGTGGTACCTGTAATACCTAAACATGGTAAAGGTGCAGCAGATCCAGCTTCATACAGGCCCATTTCAATACTAAACCATAATTATTAAGTGTTCATGTCTATAAAGGCCTAAAGACTGGCAAAAGTAATGCCAAAATTGATAGATATGGATCAATGTGTTTTTTGGAAGCAAACATTTGACAACATTAACAGAACACTAATGATCCAGAAGGGAAGCAGAATGTAAGTAACACCATTGTTGTTAGTGGGTCTTGACAGAGAGAAAGCGTTTGACAGAGTAAGCTGGGACTTTATAAGCAGGGCAAAGGAAGCATTTGCATTTTCTGAAAAAAAATTATAAGGTTGATTTGGAGGATATATGAGGGATCAGAGGTGAAAATTAAAGTGAGTGGACTTCTCTCCAATAATTTCTGTTTGAGCAGAGGAACCAGGCAGGGGTGTCCCCTTTTCCCTTTGTTAATTGAATTTTATTTAGAACCATTGGCAAAGAAAATATGGGGTCAGAAATTCAAGTATATAATTGGTATGGTAGCCCAGAAAAGCTGGCTCTGTTGTGGATGATATTATTTTATACCTGACAAAACCAGAAAGAGACATTACAGTGTTGTGGAACATTTTGAGACAGTTTCAGATCTTTTTGAAATACAAAATTAATGAAGCTAAAACAAAGGCAACAGTGGTAAATTATGTACCCACACATGAATTGCTTGAGCAATATCCAGATTTATGGGGACACAATAAAATGAAGTATTTAGGAGAATGGATTCTGGTGTGGCAGCTAAAGATATATAAGAAGTGACTCAAACAAGATAATACAAAAACTGAGAAAATTGAAGCTTTGTTATATGGATAGTAAGACACATGCAGTTAAAATGTTTTTAGACACATTAGTCTTATACACAGGTCAGGGATATTTTATCAACCAGAGAAGTTGTGGATAGCAATTAATAAAGAGCTTGAAGGACTTTATCTGGGGAATGGGATGGGGAGATGGCAAGAGTCATTACTCGATGTGAAGGGGTATTTCAGAGCTACACAGTTAAGGCTCCTTTACAGAGCACAAACAGAAAAACATAACTCAAAATGGAAAGGGATGATGATGAAACAGGGGGAACCTCAAGAAACAAGGAGAGACTGGGATTTTGGATGCAGGCCTTCAAGGAGAATAACAATAATCATACAGAATATGATATCCATAAAGTAGCAGAAAGTATCCTAAGAACTACGCCAACATGGGAATGGAGAAAGGAGATTCTGCCAATAGGGATGACTGTAATTAGGGACATAGAAAATAGGCAAGAGGGGGCTGGAATTTACTGGAGAAAACTGGCAAAGGAAGTAAGGTATTGGGATCAAGTACGTAGAGAGGGAAAGATGATAGAATGGGAAGATGCCAAGAATTATTTGGACAGCAGGTTAGAGATTGATATCAGTCCTTTAAAGGGAAGGCAGATGATAGGCAAAGAGAAAGAAATAGGAGGATCCTAAATGAAAGATCAGCACTGCTAGAGTTTTTAATAGAATCTAGAACAGAAACTGCCATTAAAAAGGAATAATTAGTAGAGCATATAAAATATTGCATGATAACTATAAGAATCAATCAAAGGAGGGTAGAAAGAACTGGAAAGAGAGATTGGATAAGCAACTCAGAAAGAAACATTGGGAGTATACATGTATGTCTCCCAAATGTGTAACAAAGTCTAGATTTAGGATTTTTGTTTGGAAATGTTTACATAGATATCTTAGCCCAAGTAGACTCCAGAGAATTTTTCCTCAGTTTGACAGAAAATGGAGGTGTGATAGGGAAGAAAGAAGTAACAGGGCTCATATTTTCTGGGAGTGCAGTGTGTTGGTGAAATTTAAGGATTCCCTGCAGGATGCACTGTCAGAGATGCTGGGTGGGCAGATTGGTGTGACGAGGGAGATAAATCATGTGAGCTATGATACAGAATCAGAATTGCCTAGACATAGTAAGGCCTTATGGAGTCTAATTATGGTGGCTTCCAATAAAGCAATTACTAGAAAATGGAAATCAAAATCTAAGCCAATTGCACTAGAAGTAGTGAATATAATAACAAAAGATAAAACAACTGGAGTTGAGGTCTTTAGAAAAGGGTAGGAGTAAACTACATAAGAAAAATGTGAATTGTGGTAACAATACATACAGGGGAGGAATGAGGTTTGAAAGGAGGCAGGACTTAACAGAGCTATGTAATGTTTGACTAAAAATGATTGGGTAGATAAGTGATGTAAAATGTTTGCAACTGGGAGTGTGTCAGTATGGTTTGTGATGTAGGATGCTTGCAACATGGATTCAATGATTGCACACAGCTTCTAGTCGTTGGCAAACTTTATCATCCAGAAGCCTTCCACATTAGTCATTTTTTTAAACACTTTTATTGAATTATCACTGTGACATAGGCACATTTACATTTATATAAAAGTGATCAAACTGTATTAATAAGTTCATGTTTACAAACATTATACTTCACATATATTGCTATATATCATATAACGTAAGCAACATTTCATAAATTATTCGATCCTGCCCTTTTTTTTTCTTTCTTTAAACAAGAATCATATTTATTAAACCATCACTTATGACACAGGCAATCATACATCTATACAAATGGAAACAAACCACACCAACACAATCCCTGATGTCAATATCTGTCAGGAGGGTCTAGATCACCCAATTGCTTGGTATCAGAACCATGGACTAAAATTAAATATAAAAAATACATTACCATACCCTTTGGGAAATGAAATACCACTGCAAATTTCAACATCAAGTTGCACACCCCTAACAGCAGACTCAGAGGTGAGAGATCTAGGTATGCAGATAGATAGCCTGAACTTTGACTGCCATGTGTCCACAGTGGTGAGGAGGTCTGTCTATGTGGCACAATTTATAGGTAAAGGTATGATATCTAGATCCAAAGAAGTTATAGTCCCACTGTACTCAACCCTCATTAGACCAATAATAAAGTACAATGCGCCATTTGGCATGTACTTGACTAGGCACTTACAGAAGCTGGAGCAACCTCAGAGGTTCCTCACAAGGAAAATAGAGGGTGTAAACAAAATGTCCTATACAGATAGACTAAAAGCCCTAGCCCCTTATTCTGTCTCCTACTGACTATTAAGGGATGAACTATGCCTGATCTAGAAAGCACTCACAAATCCAGCCGTGATGGAGCTCCTACACAACTGCAAGTCAAACAGCATGAAGATCTAGGACTCTAAACTTAGTCGGTTACTCAAAGATAATATGCTGGAGAGACAGATGTGTGTCTCAGAGATCACCCCTTCTTTGGAACAGGCTTCCCATTCAGATTAAGCACAGCCCTTCCCTGGCCTTCTTTAAATGCAAGGATCAATGGATAGGCATAGACACAAATCCATGCCATCCTCTTGCCCTGGGGGCCACATATTGGGTAAAATTAGGTTATATTGGCTAGGTTGTAAGGGCTCTCAGGCCATTAGCCTAGTAATCTCATATGAACCTATGACAAGGAAAATCATGAAAAGAATTCCAATGTAAAGGCTCTTTGCTTTTCAAGAGGCCAACAATCATCAAGACAACTGACATGGGCTCATGGTCCAGATGGTCTAACACCCACATCTGAACCAATTACATATGAATCAATTTCATAGCTACATTACAGAAAAATGTCATTGTTGTCTGTGGTAGAGCTGATCATCTCAGACTTCACAAAAACCTTTGACTTGTTCCTATTGAGGTGGTGTCTATGAAAATTGCATGAGGTATGTAAAGGACTATGACTGAGGAACCAGAATGTTGCATGAATGAAGTGTAGGATGTAACCAGTTGTAATGACAAAGATGAAGTCTGGAATAAGGGAAGTGACTAGCAGGCCACCATAAGGTTTAGTTATGGGTCAAGTGCCAGTGTGTTTGTTTGTTTCAGAACAAACATAAGAGAGAATACATAGTAGGATCATCCTTTTTGTTAATGATATAAAATTGATGCAGAATTGCAGCATGGAAAGAAAAGTCTAAGAAAGGCAGAAAGATGACAGTAGAGGTTAACTGTAGAGAAATACAAAGTGCTACCCATGGACCACAGCGACTCTGGTACAAATTATCATGTGTGGGAATGGATCTGATGATGAAAGGATAGAAAAAATTTCAGTGTTTTGATGAACCACCAAGAGAAGATTGAGAGGGATTTGGTGGCTGCAAATTCTATGAAAGGTGGAGATCCTAAGGAGGACAGATTACAGAAGCAAAGAGGCAATGATTTTACTCTGTGGTGCCCTGGTAAGACCACACAGAATTGAGTGTACAGTTCTTTAGGCAATAAGATCAGGATGCTAGATAGAGTCCAGAAAAAAAGCCACCTGAAGGATTTCTTTTGTTTTTTTTTTTTATCTCATTTTATGAGATGCAGTGACAGCAAACTTTGTTTATATAGAGATAGGGAGTGTGGAGGCATGGGGCATGTATTACAGGAGAACACAGCTGTTAAGAATTACAAAAATTCTCAGTTTTGGGTATTTGCATTTCCATACTATAATAAAAAAAAATACATCGATGAAATATCAGAAAATACAGATATTTGAATCTGTACTGTCAAATCAAAAGACAAGTAGCACATATAATTGGAGCTCTGACAAAGCAAGAAGATACAGCAACAAAAAGTTTGCAGAGACCAGCATACTGTCAGTGACATAACAATAAGGTACCTACTAGAGTGGAGTTGTCACACAAAGGAATAAATAGCAAAGGAAGTCCTGCAGAGACCAACATTTCATTGTACTGACATTAAAATAAAAAGGTAAGTAATTGTCATCAGTATAGCAGTTCTTATTTAGAGCTGTGACAAAGCAGCCAAAAATATCTGCAGCAACAAACATTTAGAAGTATGTAGTTTATTAAAGATTAAAGCGTTTACATTAACTTTAATAAATTTATTGATGGTTCATCTTCATGACAATTATTTCTAGAATTCAACCAGATTGATAGTTGCTTGCAGTGGACTCTGGAAATGGGTAGCCTTCCCATAAGAGTATCAAGCCTTCTCAACACGAAAGATGCAAAAAAGTTGGTTTACTATTGAAACCAGGAAACTGCATGGGTCGACCTGTCACATGGTTGACCCAAAATCCCGAATCTGGAACAGTAAAATTCTGGCCAGGTCGAAACTGAATACATCGAAACCCATAGTTCGATGTATTCGACATAGCAGGAGGTGACATCAGTCACCCATGCTATGCACCTTCACAAACTGTGACATTCCATAGTCAACAACATTCTGCAACCTACAATTTTCCTGTGGTTCTTTAGCAGACTTCAGTGGCATACTTGTTGGGCTTTGGCTGTCATACTTGTGCAAATGTAAACACAGACATATATACACAACATACAGGTAAATGGTGGAGCCCAGAAAGTAGCATTTTTGTCAGCTCTAATTGAAACAGATTGTTACAACTAACCAGATACACCAATACAATCACACAAGTATAAATTGATATCTCAAAGGAGCAGAACACTCCATGAGAAGAACAATTGTTGTGAGCAGAACTGCATTACTTGTAGAAACAGTAGCCAGAATTCTGAATTTCACAGTGAATTATGACACATCTTGTTTCATGACTGAGTTGGGGTTGGCATAATGGTTAAGGTGTTTACCTCACAAGTAGAAAGTGCAGGGTTTGAGTCTCACCCTGCTAGACAGGGGTCCAGGGAAGTAAATAGTGTGGGAAGAAATAGCCAGGGAATTGTTATGGCTAGGCTTGTATAGGCCCTAGGGCCAATAGCCTTGTACCAACCTATGAACCTATAACACCACCTTTGTATGTGACCAGTCCTATTCAGTGCTAATAGAAACATTTATGTACACATATCATATGGCTATAGAGTGCACTGAGTTCATCAGTTCTATCTTCCAAGCTGCCTAGACCAAACTAGGTGATTAAACATTTTTTGAAGAACAGAAAAGACCACCCTGAAGGCATAGCAATAGCTTGCAGCTGCCATCACTGTTTGTGAAAACAGGTATGGGGGGGGGGGGTGCAGGTACTGTCCTAGGATACACAGAGCCTCTAGAACTGTGGCAAAAAGGTTACTGGAAGTAACAAACAGTATAGTAGGCACTGACTTTTAGAAGCTTTCAATTACTACTTCTTAATGTTTTTAACTATTTTACTGTTAATTCTATAGGTTTCTGCCTGCTGACAGTTACTTTTAGCGGCTTGTAAAATTGCAGAGGATTAACATCTGTGAAGTGTTTGTCATATATATTGTATGTCAAAATAGTGCATACCAGTCCCCAAGCAATCTCGTGTTTTATTCTATCACATGCAATCAAGTGATTTCCGAAATACTGAGTTATGGCTCTCAATTGGTCATGATTTTGTACAATGTCTCCATTTGTAGTCTTCTAGCAAACTGTTGGAAGACTGCAGTCACTAATAACATTTATGTTTCTGACTTAGTATCATTCAGATAATGCCTATTAATGTGAAATATATTATTCTAGTTGCTTTCTATGTATACAAGGTCAATATTTAAAATTTGTCCCTAATTTTGTACTTTCGTCCCCATTATTTGTTGGCTTTGTCTCGGATTCCTCAGCTTACAAACAAACCAAAGGGTAAAAAGGTCTCAGACAAACCACGCAATAAATACCCAGCCAAGCTAAAGTCTTCACTGTGTGATACCTTAAACCTCCTGTAGCAGGGGCCTACAGCATATGCAAATGACCTCATAAGGACATAACAGTGTTTCAGCTACATGGTTTCTGAAGGCCCATGATTTTTTTTTTTTTTACTTTTTAAGTCTTTATGGGCACATTCAGTCCAATAAAGCCAAATGGTTGTCCTTAAGGGCTTATTTGCATATATCACATGGGCATCCACTCCAGGAGGTTTTTAAGGTAGCTTGGCTAGGTCTTTCTAGCAGTTTTTATTCTGATTCCAGAGGTACGATACTGAGAGGTAACCATGAGCCTTTGGCATATTGGAGCGAAGCAAGATCCACAACCTGGCTCAAATTATTGTTAGATTATGGAATACCAAAAATCAGAATTGAAAATAACAAAGGGTTAAGTTTCAAATTTTCTTTGATTTTGTAGTTTTGTTTTACAGCAAGTAGTTCAAACAGAATTATTGTTACACATCTAATGATACCCCACCCAAATTAACTGTTTATTTACTTGTTTTAATTTGGCATTCTTTTATAATGTTACTTACTTTTTCTTTTGTATGGTAGATACTGAAGAGCTATAGTCTTGTATTTTGGGAAAGTGCAGGAAAGTGCACTCAGTTCTAATGCAGCAAAATGTTAAATGGTTTCACACTGCCATTGACTGTACACCTGAACTTATGTAAACATGTTTTCAGCATACTATCATTTCAAAGTAAAGTACACCATGATACTGAAAATATAAATACATGTAGCATGTGCTGATACCCAAGCCACATGTACATCAAAAAAATACAATCTTACTAATAATCTTTAATAAGCATAAGACTTGTTACAAGTGAAAACAAGCATCTTTCTTCATTAAAACTACTTCCTTTCAACTTTGCCTATTCTAAGTTAGCAGAGCAATTACATATGCGGAAGCCTTGGGAGAAACCAGCACTTCTGACAAATTATAATAGAATTATTCTTGTCATACTTCCAACACATAAAACAAATCTCCTTTGGGTTATCCAACACAGTGAACACATGGTCTTTGCTTTGATGTCATATGTAAATTCCCAGATTTATTATTTTTAATGCAAGTAAACTAAAATGTCCTTGATCTCCTGCCCAGTACTGCTTTCTTACTCTGACATCACATGTTAGGGAAGTACAGTTACACAGCAGTTAGTGTTGCTGACTTACAGTGCTTGGTTCTTTGGTTTGGTTCTCAGCTAGGATAGCTTCTGTTTGGAGTCAGTTTAATCTTCCTGTCTCCATGCGGGTTTTTGATAAGTAGCTCAGTTTCCTCCCTCTTCCTAAGGCTGTGCCATAGGTGAACTAGCAATCTTCCAAATCAAACTTATAACAAGAGGAATTTCACCATATAAAGACCAATAAAGAACCACAAGATGAAACGGAGAATCCAGCAGCTTAGATGTACCTTTATTAATGCTACACAATTATATTACGTTTTTGTCCACTACAGCAGATTTCTTCAGACAGTAACAACCACATAATTAATCCTACTCTAATATACTTTGTCATAAAAGTAGCACACCGATCAGGTTCCAGATGTCCAAATTCCTAATAATGATTTACATATTATATTAGGGCTTATGGACTTAGTTCTTAATAATAATTTCTTATATTTCAGTGGGGAATTATTTAATCAAATAAAAGGCATTGTGATGGGGGCAAACTGTGCCCCTGCCTACGTGAACATTGTCTTGGCTTGGTGGGAAACAGTTTTTATTTTACAATGTGAATATAGGCATTTTTGTATTAAATATGTCAGATTTTTGGATGACACCTGTATATGTTGGACTGAGACGGAGGCTAAGTTAGCTGAATTTGTAAAATACCTAGACTCTACAACGGAAAATTTAAACATACTATCTCTAGAGACTCTGTACATTTTTTGGATGTCACCCTTGAAAAGACAGTGAATGGTAGTGTTAAGTCTAAGGTTTATAGAAAAAGCACGTACTCTAATTCCTATTTGCACTATTCTAGTCTACATCTCCAGTTCCAGAAAAAGAATATAGTTACCAATTTATCCATGCTTCCAGAATGACTTCTTGTGATAATGATTTTATAGAGGAATGTGAATTTTTACATCGGCTTTTCCTAGAAAGGGGATACCCAGAAGCTTTAATTTATTATACCAAATGTGAAGTGGCAGCAAGTAGAAAGGAAAAATTTGACCCTGTTCTGGGGGATGATAGAATTACTGTGATGCAGCACAATACAGTGAACTCAGCAAATTATAATGCCAGCAGAGCCGTTATTACTGAATTCAACGTAAATATTTTAGGGCTCAATAATATTGTGAAAAGTGAATGGGAAAGATTTATGGAATTTATGGACTTGACATTTTCTGACAAAGGCCCCCTCAAATTTGTTTATAAAAAGGGTAAAAACTTGAAAAACTTATTGGAAGCTAATAAAGCTAACAGTAAGATTCTCAGTAACAGACGTAAAGGTACATACAAATGTGGGTGGGTGCCAACAATGTCAATATGTGGCTAACAAAGAAAGTATTGTATTGACAAGCCGGGGCAGAACATTGTGTAGCTATAAGTATTATAATTGCAATAGTGAAAGAGTGGTTTATTTGGTGACTTGCAGTCAATGTGCCTCAATTTACATAGGTAAAACGGAGTGCAAATTAAAGAGACTAATTTATGAGCATATATATGACATTAAAAATAAAAACAAGACTAATGCCCTTTATAAGCATACAATTTTATGTAGTCAGGCTAGTTTTAATTTTTTTGTCTTAGAAAGTATCCCGCTTGACATCAGGGGAGGACCCTGGGAGACCTGCCTGGAATATAGAGAATTGTACTGCAGGTATTCTTGGATGCAGGAAAACAGCCTGGACTTAATGGGTATATTTACATCCTACCCATATTAAAATTAAGAGCTGCAAAGCTCTAATTTAGGGTATAATGGTACATTAATTTTTGCCTCATATTGGCTTTTTATCTACTTTTATGACTTAGTCCCTATTTATATGAATGTTTGGGATTCCCTTTAGATGAGAAATTCTTTTTTAGAAAAACGTTTAACTTTGTCCAGTAGAGGGCACCAAGATCATTACATTTAGTGTTTACTGCTGTACACCCTTGCATACATGCATTGAAGTAATTTAACAACAAAGATTTTTAGGATGAATTGATTTTGAAGTAGGTATATTTATTGGGGAATTTTACTGTAATAAACTAAGGTATTTATGAGATTGTATTTATTTCTATTAGTATTGATTTTGAGTGTAAGAATTTTAAATACGGAAGTGAGCTATGTAAAAATGTGCATTTTTATGAACATGGTTGTCAATG
>NC_056745.1:440951417-441003917 GCF_019279795.1 Protopterus annectens
TCTTAGGTCATTCACACCCACATGTACAATGACAGAGTCATATTTGTACCTGTTGTTGAGGGACCTGAGTGCATGCATTATGTGGCGGATCCTGGTGCCTGAGAGGTAGATGACTGTTACTTTCTCCTTATTCAGCCTAGTGAGTTGTAAATCAGAGTGCCTCATTGTTGAGTCACCTATGACTAGTGTGTGGGGATGCTGTTTTGCCTTAAGGGCTTTGGTTGAGTGGCACACTGTTTAGGAGGAGTTATGTGTCTCATGAGTAGTGTTGTGTTGTGGAGGTCTCTGCTGTTTGGCTAGATTTTTTTTTGAGAGCCTCAATGAAGGTGGGTGTGTGGTTTGTGTTTTTAAGTAAAGACAGTGCTAGTGTGTGTTCTAGAGGGCTATGTGTTCCATGTGGTGTGGTGCAAGTGTTGACCTTCTCCTCTTGACCAGCTTGGCTGGAGAGTGCGTAGCTTCCAATTTGGATATATGACTGCATCTCTCACAAGTCTGAGTGTTGGGAGGTAAGAGGAGAGGGTTGTCAGTGTACATGAGGCAGTTCCTGCATTGCCTCAGGATGCCCAAGTTCACCAGGTTAATAGGAGAAAGCACAGGGAACTGATCTTTAGACAAGCCTGGAGGGGTGGGCATTAATAATAAGTACTGGAGCTGTTTCCTTATAGAACATTTAGTGCCGGTAGCACTTTTGTGGGCCAATAGCCTAGTGCCTACCTATGAACCTACAATAATTGCTACAAGAAGTCTGGTAGAGTGCTAAACTAATAAGCTAGTAAAAGTGCAGGAGAGGTGAGAACTAGCAGATCTAAGGGATAAATTGAAGAGCAGACTTTGGCACCACACAGAAGCTTACAAACAGTCCTGGATACAGCAAATCTGGACTAGACTAGTTACAGGAAAGATGGAAAACAAGCGCAAACGCGAGCTTTTAAACCAGAAAATTGAAAGAGATGGAAAAACTGCCTGAACGGCCAATAAACTACAATTTCTGGGCCAGAATCCACTCCTTTTGTGATAGATGGGCTACCTAGTGCTTACCACTCCCACTGATAAACTACAAGATTTCCTTCCAACACAGAAAGGCTTGGAGGGAGGTCAGAAGCATACCTACAGTCCTGGATACAGCAAATCTGTATCTGGACTAGACTAGTTACAGGAAAGGCAGGAAACAAGCGCAAATGGGGGCTTTTAAACCAGAAAGTTGAAAGAGATGGAAAAACTGCCCCAACGGCCAGCAAACTACAATTTATGGGCCAGAAACTACTCCTCTTGTGGTAGATAGGCTACCTAGTAATTATCCCTCCCACTGATAAGCTACAAGGCTTCCCTCCAACACAGAAAGGTTTGGGGGGGGCTCAGAAGCTTACCAACAGTCCTGGATACAGCAAATCTATATCTGGACTAGACTAGTTACAGGAAAGGCAGGAAACAAGCTTAGAATTTATTTTTCCAGAAAGCAGCTAAAACAGCACTAAAAACAATTCAAGTGCAGTGCAAGCTAGCACAGTTGAGTGTGTAGCAGTATTAAAGTAAATGCAGTTTACAAAAATGCGATTTATTTAAAATGTATTCTGAACTAAATTCAATTGTTGTTTTATTCAACTCTGAACAGTTAAAAAGTGCCAAAAAATATACTTATCAGCTGAGAAGCACACTCAGTCAGAAAACAAGGAGATTTTTTTTGTTAGTAAATGCAAAGGGAGGAAGGAGGAGCAGAAGATAATTCAAGGTTAAGAACCTAAGTGGGTTGGCCTTATCAAATGTTCTTTCTCTATCAGGTAGAATGAACACCAGACTGGCAGAAGTGTCCCAGATCAAATTTACAGTGGGGTGGGCAACTGCAAAGCCACCAACTGTAACACCACAGGAATAGGGTGGGTGGTAGGGATAAAAGCAGTTTCAGAACAGATCAGAAACTGCAAGCAATGTCAGCAAATATATAAAATAATTAAGTCAGGCAAAAAATAAGATAATGCAGAACTCTGAAAAGTTAAAGTGCCAAGAAATATACTTATCAGCGATATATTTCCAGATTGTTTGAGAAGCACTCTTCAGTCAGAACATAAGGAGATTTGAGATCTCAGCTGAGTGTCCAAGCCAAGACCTCCAGCACCCTCTTTGTCCAACCAGTGCTTCCTGTAGTTGGCACACACACTTTAGGAGGTTTGATTTACACACACACACACGCACACACACACACACACACACACACACACACACACACACACGGGTATGGGGCTGGCACAGGTTTACTAGTTATGTCCTCTTCTGCCCAGACTATAAGGTAGTTATGACTGCCACCAGACACTCCTGCCAACTACCTTAAGGCTATTCCAAGGGTACCCAACATACTGAGTGAAATTAATATTAATATAAATGGTAGTTTGACCAAGAGCAAGGATATTAGGAGTAGCCCACATAGTGTCACCAAATAAATATGCAAATACTATCACAACTTAAATATCTGTACAAAGACTAGCCACAGTGAAATAAAAGAATAATAAAATACTAAGTATATATATATATATATATATATATATATATATATATATATATATATATATATAGGTTCACTTTATAACATCAAAATACTGAAATGTCGAATTTCAGTATCTCGAAGCTATAAAGTCGAATGTTTGAAATAGCGAATGTTCATGATCGCGAATTTCACATATGTCGAATATATGTCGAATTCGCGGTTATGAAGTTGCGCTATGTAATGTCCAGGTTTGTGTTTTGGTTGTGAGCGGTGCCGTGTGTGGATGTAGGTGTTATGTCAGGTAAGTGAGTGTTTTGTAAGGGTTTTGAGTGGGAGTTAGAGTGTGTGTGAGGGATTGGAGAATGTGTGTGTGTGAGTGAGCTTTTGTGTTGTGTTTGTGCAATCTCGGAGTTAGTATATATAAGTAGGGGGGGTGTGAGTTATGTATGTGTGTTTTTTTTGTTTATGTTGTGATGTGGGTGTTGTGTTGTATGTTTAGTGTAGTGTGTGCAGTGTTTTCGGTTATGTGGTTTTGCGGTTTTTGTTTGTCGGTGTTTTGTGGATTCAGTTTTATAGTCTCGAGATACTGAAATTCAATATTTCAGCATTTCGAGGTTATAAAGTGAATCCATATATATATATATTCACAGTGACATCAGAGTTCAGAATTACAGGAAATATTTAAAATAACATTGGACAGGCTCAGACAAAAAGAAAAATATCTAAACTAATCTCCACTATATTTCTGACAATCTAAGAGAATCACTATTCCCTACTTACTTAATAGAGCAAGGCAGATGATGTAGTGAATGGTCCTTCTTGTTGTCAGGCCCAAGGCAGAATAGAGACTGTTCAGCCTCACTAAGAAGCTTCTCAAAATAATATCTAAAATATTACTTCTGAGAAAGCTTACAGAATGACATTACCTCTGGTCATGTGACTTGTGGTTCCCATACAAACTTTCATCACTGGAAGCTGGCAGGATTTAGCACCAACCTGTAAAAATAAACACACAAGGGCTTTTGCTCAGATCTGTGGCAGGTGCTGGAAGTCATAAAACAATTTCATATCTCCATGCTTCCAGAGTAGTAATTACTTTACCCCAAAGACAGTACAGAAAGTTTCCTTGTCTCAGGTTGCATTAAAATGACAGCATCTTTATGGCCTAGCTAGTAAAGTGATTTAATTTCAGATATATTTTAAGGTTTGCTGGACTGAAGTTAACCTTCCAGTTTCTTCTGTTTAGACAAATACATTTAAATGGTTACAATAAGGCATGTACATTTTTGTTTTCTCAAGTAGGGCACACTGTGGATACATTTCAAGCACAATGACTTTACAAATACCTTTTCAACACAAACATCTTTACAAATCAATTTGATATACACATGACATACATTTCTAATACATTTGTAATACAAGCATCTTGTATAAATCAGTATGATATTCACATATGACATTATTCACAAAATTCCATCTAGCTGGGCTGGCAGTAACTCCTATCATCACAGCAGATTCAAACATAACTGTAGAACTGAGCTACATGTGTTTTGATCACTAGACTGAGTAGTTCTAATACCAGAAGTGATATGCTTATTGCATCCTATAAGTGACATCCCAAGGAAACTGTATTCTTCACTCAGGTGTCACGTGAAAACAGCTACTCAAAAGTGTCCCATTTTCAATTGTCTGACTGAATCAGTTTTTGCAATATTATTAAGGGAAAAGACCTTTGTACTTGAGAGGAAAAAGGGGAAGTAGAAGATAATAACTGCTAGTTTTCATTAGTGATTTGATGGGTAAAGAGTAATATTAAACACCTTTGTGTTCACATGTTCTTCCCCTGCTAGGATTACAAATTCCATGAAATAACTAAAAAATGTAATAATGGCTCAAAGGATTAATCTGTTGTCTATATGACAGCTCACAGTGCCGTCTTTTCTAAGCAGCAGTATGAAATATACTGGATAAAAGTTGGCTATTGTGGGCTAACCATACAGTTAATGCACAAGGTACTGCCAAATAGCCTTAACGAACATTTAGATGTTACTTAGCCTTTTAGCCTACATCAAAATAAATTAACCTCAGTGGACAATTATTTATTTTATAATCTGTGGCATATTTATACAGCATAAAATAAGCACAGCAATAAGAAGCCAAGTGATTGTTACTAGAAAAAGAACAAACTTCTGTTCCTAATTTCCATTTTATGAAGACTTCACCTAGCATGACAGTGGCTAAATCTGACTTATTTTAATGTTGATTTTTTTTTATCCATGTACCAGAAAAGAAATGGACTATAGCTTGGTATAAATGAATTAATATAACAAATTTAACACACTGCAGACGTCTATTAGTAACAATGTCCATTTAAAGTCTATAAATTGGTTAGTCACATTTGATTTGTTATTGACACACAGCTGTACTGTAATTTATTTATTTATTGTATTTATTTAACATTTGTTTACTGGGAAAGTCCGATTGGACACAGGTCCATTTTCAGCAGAAGCCCGGGGAGAAAAGCTCCAACAATATGAAAAACAAACATTATACCACAAGAAAATTATAGAGTACAGGTCAACAATGAAAGTACACATTGCAAATATAAATAACCGAAATAGATGACAACTTAGCAATTTTAACAAAATTTTGTAATGTTGACACAAAACATTGAGACCATGTATCAGTACTAAAGATGAGAAATGTCTTGCCTCCTAAAATAGGAAAATAAAATTATTGTACTAAATAAACAGTTCTTAAAAGGGAGAATGACATAATGAAAATACACCCAAACAAATGCCTAAAATAATTCATTTACCATATCAGCCATATTTGTAAAGTTGTACGCAGATACTTAGGATCTATTAAGTCACGGAAACTTCCTCTGTTTTCCTGCAAGTAAAGTTAGAAGCAGATAAGAACTTTAATGTTAAAAAAATCACACAACATTTTAATAAATGTAAAATTCTGAAGACAATAAATTTTGCAATGAAAGATGCTATAGAAACTCAAATGGAAATGCTGAAACAAATTGTTTTCATTGCATAGGAAAATATACAGTTAAAAAATGTTTGCTTAGTGAAAGGCAATTTTGCTTGGCAATCAAGTGGTCCTCATATACTGATAATGCACATATTTATGAGTTAATGTTACAGTAAGATCTTTTTTTACTTGTTTTGGGTTTCCCACTACCACTGCTGACTTTTAACTTTTTCAATACCCGATCACAGTTTCCCAACCTCTGCAGCTTCCAAAATCTTGGTGATTTCTCAGCCTAGCCTATTCTGGCAAGGTTCACCTGTTGGCAGAGCACCTGCATGTGAAATATGCCACTCTATGGCAGACTACAGGGGCGGTACCAGCAGGCACTGCACAGCAAGATGAGACAGGTGAGGTGCCATCATACTGCTGCTCCTTGCTGGGAATGTTCTGACACCTCCAACTATGCTGACCTCTCTATGTTAGGTTGGGCAGGCACTGGGGAGTGGTTTTAGGGCATGCTTGCCCCAGATCATTAGAGACGTATTCCACCATTGCCCTCTTATATGCCCCAGTGTGACAGTCTGAGCTTCAGCCTGTGCCAGGAATCAGCAAGCTCTGCCCAGGACACTCTGGCTCTCCAGGATAGGCACTCCTACCCTTCCTGTTTCACCTTCAAGTGACAAGGTCACTAACTGAACTTTGGTCACCCAGACCATAGTCAGTACTATAACTGCGTTAGTACAGACACAACAGCTGGTGATGAGATTGGTCCAAGTATGTAATAGTTTCAGGACACCCAGCATCAAAAATAGTGATGAGGATACAAGAAATCTGCATAGCAGAACCTCATCCTGACATGATTCTAAAAAAAAGCAATATGACATGAGAATATATAAATAAAGAAGCAAAGTGATGAAAATGTATTTTTAAATAAAAAAAACTAATTAAAGAGTGTGTTAACAAGCAATTTGTACAGTGTAATTGTGGGCATACAATGAGTATGGAATGCAAATGATTTCTTCCAGCAAACTAGAGAAAGTACAGCTGTGTAAGAAGACTTACCATAACAGTAGATGTTCTAATAGAAAACTGTTGCAGTAGCCTATGCTATATGGGTCTTACTCCCTGATTTCCCCCACAGCCATATTTTCAAAGCTTAAGGGTGCCCTTTATGCACTCAAGAATAGAAGCAATAGTCCTAAAAGGAAAAAAAAATGCCTGGAAATGAAATAATTATATATACAAGGGTATATACAACCAAGTACTGGCAATTGAAAAACAATGTCTATTAGAACATCTGCTGTTATGGTAAGTTTACTTGCACAGCTATATTATGCTCAACATTAGATCACCATTTCATTGGCCTAAGCTATATGGATACATTACCATAGCTTACAAACTGAAAAGCATGGAGGAGGAATAAATAAAGAATGCAAGAGCCCCTGGAGAATGGTTCTAGCTAAGCTTACTATGGACCTGGAAAAAGAATTTGGGCTGTACTGTTTTGTAAAAGTATGTACTTCCAGAGTCCACACCTTTCCAGAAAGCCACTGAAGAAGCCAAAGCCCTGGTGGAATGGCCCATAGAGTCTTATTAGGGTGAGAATAACAAAAGGAAATAGCATAAACCAGCTATCTAGTAACAGCCTGCTTTGACACTGGTTGAACGTTCCTTTTATCCTCACCGGAGGCAAACAGATCAGCTTTCTGGAATGACTGGGTTTTCTTTCGGAAGTATGTGTTGCCTGTGGACATACAGAGAAAAATAAATTGTTTTTCCCTTCTATTTGGGATCAAGAAAAAAAAAAAACAGAGAGAGATTGATAGACTGCCTCAAGGTAAACTCTGGGACCATTTTAAGTATAAGAGAGGAATTAGTTCTCAAAGAATTATGTCATTGTAGAAAATGAAGTAGGGTTCTAAGTGCCTGCATCTCAGATACCTTCCAGTCTGAAGTCAGTGCAATGAGTAAAACAGTCTTCCATGTTAAGAACCTTAATTCAGCCTGATAAGCTGGTTCATATGGAAAAAGAATAAGATTTTCAAGCACAAAGTTAGGATCCCAAGGAGGAGCAACGTGTTTCTAGCTGATCAGATTTGTAAAACCCCATTTCATAAACTGCTTGACTTGAGGATGGTTAGAAAGGAGGGGATCCAAGTGCAGGTAAGCAGAAATAGCCAACAAGTGAACCTTGATAAGTGGAAAAAGAAAGGACAAAAGTTAGGAGCCCTCACAAATATTCAAGAACCACACACAGCTGAACCTTAACAGAGTCCTGGCTCTTGAACTGGTTCCAACTAGAAATTCTTTTCCACTTGCCCATTATAATTACTTATCAGCAAGCGTTTTAGCCTCCTTCAGTACCTGCTGCATGTCCTCAGAAATAATGTTCCAAAAAGGTTTCAAAATTGAATACTCCAGACACTAAATTGATGAGCTTACTGGACAGTGTGCATCAACAGCTCCTGTCTTGTGTGAGTAAATCCATTCTGAAGCTTGTAATTGCCCTTGGACAGTTTCAGAAAGAGAAAGAACCATTATTACCTGAGCCAAAAGGAGAAAATGACCACAATCTTTGGAATGTCCTTTTTGATCTTTATTCAAACTTTGGATATTAGTGAAAAAGGTGGAAAAGCATATGGGAACATTCCCATTTATGGGAATGAGAAAGTATCTGTCTTCCTGGCCTAGTTGCAAGGAATCCTGAAGCAGAATTTATTTAGTGATATGTCCTGAAAGCAGGAGCGGCCTTAGGTCAACTGGTGCCCTAGGCAAAAGAGCTCCACGGCGCCCCCCACCACATCACCCAGTGTTACCATCCAGGTCTACCTACACCAAATAAATACTGGAAAAGTGGCCCTGCTAGAGCGGCACCCTAGATGGCCTATGCCTAAGGCTGGCTATGCCTGAAAGGAAGCAAGCAAATCTACTTGAGGTGTTGCCAATAGCTAGATCAATTCCTGATGACCCCAGGGCGATGTTGTTTATTTGCGAGAGTCTGTCATAGTCCTGCTTAGCTTACCCCAGGGTGATGTTGTTTATTTGCGAGAGTCTGTCGTAGTCCTGCTTAGCTTACCCCAGGGCGATGTTTTTTATTTGCGAGAGTCTGTCATAGTCCTGCTTAGCTTGACTACTACAGTGTTTTGCTCTGACAGAATGTATGAAGCCTGAAGAATAAAAATGAGCTGAGTTGCTACCACATAGACTAGCAAAGCAAGTCTGCAAAGAAGGTAAGATCTGGTCATTACCCCCCCCCCCCCCCCCCATTTGTCCATGTAGATCACTGTGGTGTTGTCTGTAAAATGTTGCATCCTGGAGACCTGAAATGATTTAGGACTTACAAAGTATTTATTACTGCCCAACATCTCTGACATTTATGTGCTTTTGTCCATCTTGTTTGCTCCACATATCTTTTTGAAGCCAGTCTCCATGCCATATCTGAAGCATCTGTTGTGAGAGACTGAAGAGGAGGAAGAGGGGTCACCTGGTTTCTGATAAAACTGGTTTACAGTCAAAGAACATCACACCTTACAAACCCCAAATAGGGATAAATGGGGGTCGGGGGAAGAAACATGAAGTTGTCTCTGAGTTGTTGCAAAGGACAACAATGTGCACTTTTTTGAATCAGATAATATACCAAGATATGGTTATAGAGTGGAACCACTTTAAGCAAATACATAACTTCAGAGAGAGTAGAAAGAGAAAAGATAGCAGAGAGAGGAAAAAATAAAAGAAGCAAAGATGGAGAGTTCTAGTGAAAGAAGAAGAATTTGAGGATTAGAGGGAGGGCTACTGAACCAAAATGCAATAATTCTGATTGAGGTAAAAGAAGGATGGATAAAAACACTAGGGCAACAACTGACACAAGAGGGATAGTTGGAAACTTTCACATACTCTTTCAAGTTACATAGTCCTTGAAGTTTAGAATCTTTGGTGGGAAGTGTCTTTATTAATACTTATATACCCCAGATAGGTTAAGTAAAATATCCCTAGACGTCAACAGTAATTGCTGGAGATGCAAAACTGAACAATGTATGGAAATGAAACAAATGTATGGAAGTGTACCAATTTAAACAAGATCTAAAGCATATGATGAAGAAAATCCCAAGAGAAAATCTAGAGCTAAAGGAAAAGGACAAGCTTTTGAGCTGGTATCCAGAGGGTAGTGACAGCCCACAAATATTAGGGTGATAGAGCTCTTGCCACCAGTCTCCAGAAAGATAATAATGACAACTTGCAAAACAGATGATGCTCCACAAATAGAGAAGACAATGAAAATACTGGAAGAAATCAGCGATGTGGAGAAGAGAAGGAGGGTTGGTGGGGTGGAAAAACAGAAGGAGAAAATGGGCATGCTGGGAAGTATTTAAAACAAATTAAAGGAGCTACGCTAGAGTAAATGCATATCTGGTCATTTACACAAAAGAACTATTTTGCAATAAAATTCTCAATTTTCTGTAGCGTTTTGTAATTCTCTGGTACTGATTTAAACTCCTGTATGTATACTACTCAGAGGTCTGAAAGGGAGCTAGATTAATATGGTCAGAGGTTTTAAAATCAGCAAGGAGCAACCGTTACATTATAGAAACCAAATTATTCTGTAAGATTTTTTTCTGGATAGGAAGTATTTGAGGAAGCTTTCACAGCTTAAGCACTCACATAATAGGGAAATAAATTGCAAGACCTTGTAAAAGCAGGCTGGAATAGCACAGGTAATGTTTCCTTTGATTTTTGGACAGATAACACACAGGTGGTTTGCAATTTTCAATTTTTAATGTTAACCTTATTAAAGCAAATGGGTTTGTTATACTATATACAGTAAAGCTCGGTGTATGATCCGGGGTACAAAGTCACAACCCAAATTGCGCTCTGATGGAATTTATAGTTTATAAAAAAAACTAACCACAAAATATTTACAATATACAGATTGTTTAAAGGGAGGTCTCTGTGTAAATTGTACTCCGAGCTAGCTAGGAAATGGTTTAAAACTCTTAGTTGGTCATTAATTATATACATGCTAATTTAGATGGCTCACATTAATCTATTAAGAACTTCCATGACCCTGGATCGCTCCATCCAACAAGTTAGACTGAGGGTACTCTGTGCCCCTCTGCAAAATGAATAAAGTAGAGACTTTAACACTGTAACTTCTTAAATCACTGTTACTTTTTTTAAAGTCACTATTGCTGAAAATTGTGGTCATCCATCTATCAATAAAGGTTTTAGATCTAAATAAGTCTACTGTGCCTTATTTCTCCAGACCCAGGGAAGGTCAAACAAGGAGAAACTAGTAGTGTTCTTAACTATGCTTCTGGCTTTTTTTCATTTGACCTAAACTATGCTACAGTTCAGGCTAGATAGGCAGTCTTGGCATAAAGATCCAAAGTGCATCATCCCATTTTCCAAAAACTGAAAAGGAGAAGACTCATCATGAAGTACTAAAACATAAAATAAAAAATATTTTTATATCCCTACAAATAACTGTATTCAAAGGTAGGAGGATGGCAGGTGGGTGCAGCAGTAGAATTCAAGCATCTATTGTTAAGGGTAAGTGCAACTTACACAACTGTACTGATTACCAAAGCCTATCTAACCTGGGAAGAGACAGGATAAGGATCCAGGATCCCCTGGAGAATGGTCATAGCAAAGCCTGACCTGGATCTATGAAAAAATCTAGCTTGTACTGCTTTATAAAAGTATGATTAGAGGACCATGTAGCTGCCTCTAGAACATGACTAGATTCCATCAAAGAAGCCAAAGCTCTAGTAAAATGAGACTTCATACTGCCGGGAAATAGTTTAGCATGGTGGGAATAATAAAATGCAATAGCTGTGGACAACCATCTGAGACTATATTGACATGGGTTGTCCTTTCTTTGTCCTAGCATAAGAAACAAATAGCTGATATGCTATTATAAAGGACTTAGTTCTGCCAAGATAGTACCTGAGCTGCTTATGTGTGTGCAAAGTATGTTGTATCCTTTCCCCCTGGTTATGAGTATCCGGAAATAACACTGGGAGACTGATGGCTTTGATTGGAAGGAAATTCTGAAACAACCTTGGCATGAATGAGGGATTTGATTCTTAATGGGATATCTCTATGAAGGTCAGAGAGGGTTAATGAACCACCGAGAGCTTGCAACTCGGATGCTCTTTTTTTGCAAATGTCAGAGCGACAAGAACACTTTTCTATTTAATGGACCTCAAGTCTGCTTGATGAGCAAATTCAAACAATGTCTGGAAACATGGTTAACTTTTCCAACACAAAGTTAAGATCCCAGGAAGGAGCAACCTGTTTACAAAGAGATCACAGCTGTAAAACATCCTAAAGAAATGGTTTTACTAAAAACATAGAAGAAAGTGGAGGATTCATGGGCAGACATAATAAAATGTCCACAAGCTGTACCTTGACAGACATATAAGGGAAGCCACAGGCTAGCAGCTTACTTAAATACTTAAGCATCAGTGGTACATAATCCCTGACAGGACCCTGGTTATTGGCTAGGCACCAACAATATAATCATTTCCATTTGCTATTGTAAGATTTCCTAGTAGCAGGTTTCCTTACCTCATTTAGTATCTACAACATATCCTCTGGAAAGAGGTGCTTAAAAGGAATTAGAATAGAATCATTCAGACACCTGAAAGTGTTTGACACCAGGGAGCATTAAACTCCCTCTGTCTTATATGAGTAAGTCCAGTTTGTGAGGAAGCTTGTGGTAATTGCCCTTGGACAGTTCCACAGGAAGGGGGAGCCATTGCTGCCTCACTCAAAAGGAAGTCACCACAGTGATCTTCAGGGAGTCATCCTGAATTTTCAGAATTACCATAGATATCTGTGGAAAGGCCCAGAAGAACATTCCTGACTATGGAAATGAAAAGGCATCTGTTTTCCAGATATGTTTGCAGAGAGTCCTAGAGCAGGACTTTTTTGGTTGTCTGTTTTGGAAGGAGACAAACAGATCTACTTGAGGTGTTCCTCACAAATGGAGCAATTCCTGGAAGACAGTCTCAGTCATTCAATTTCTATTTTATTGGTCCTAATCAGCTTGTCAGCCACTATGTTTTGCTATGAACGATGTAAGATGCCTGGACTTGGAGGGTTAAGGAGTGCTGAAGAGCTACCTCCCAAGCATACCTCTCACCCTGGAAACATCAAAAATGTGGACAAAGGCCCAAGAAAAGTAGGTACAACCGGCCAAAAATCAGGATGCTTATTAACATAACATTTGCATACACAATTATGTAACCCTACATCTCCAATGGAATTATGGGATACCATAAGGAGGAATTAGAGGAAAGACAGTATTTGGGACAAGGGGAAAATAATAAAAATTAGTGAATGTAGTGAGTTGATTTGTGTATTATAAAGTTAGGCAGGAGATTAATAAATTGTACATTACACTGAAGAAAATGTATTAGAGAAAACTGAAAGAAAGAAAGAAAGACTTGGAGGAAACAATTAGAATTCTGATCAAGAGAGATCTATTGAGCAATATAGTAATCTATACGCAAATATTTGCAGGGTATGAAAGATCTACTGTAGAAGAAAGACTGCAAACAAGAGTTAAATTAATGACTGTTAATCTGGGAGTTCTCAGAGAAGAACATGAAAAGGACACGGGAAATGCAACAGTTATCCTAGGCATACCTCTCAGTGACAAAGTTCATGCTGCGAGGAATTTTGCAGAATTTCTCACATTTTTCATCTGTTCCAAATTAAATTTGTGTTTTTTTGGCAAATTATTGAGGATTGAAGTTACTCTTGTAGTCGTTCGAGTTTTATACTTTATGTCCATCAGAAAATACATGCTAATTCAAAATATATTATCAATGTTCTAAGCTTATAAGAGAAATACTTAAGATCTACCCCGATGTGCCTTTGTAAACAGTTCTTGCGCCAAGAGGTATGGTGCACAGGCTTATTTATAAAAAAAAAATTATAAAAACAATATGCTGCAATTCCTCAAAAATGTCTGTAATTACGGTCACAAAAATACATTTGCAATTATCTTGCAAGTTACAAACAGGCTTACTCCTGAAACATTTTGGAGATGGGGGGGGGGGGGGTTAAAAGCTGAAAAGAAAAAAAAAAGAGTAGATTTTGTTATGGGAAAAAAGAGAGAGAATAAGGACCAACTACTGTAAAACCTTTGAGGAAAATGTGCATATCTCTGACATTTTGCAAACTCCACAGCAAAAAAAAAAAATTATAGTTAAAGTGCTATGTTTAAAATGCAAGAACTGCATCCAAAAACGATCACAAAAATATGACAAGACTTGCTTTCAAAATAATACGTCCTTCAGGGGCTCTTCATTTAACTTGAGCCACCCAGCCTTAGCAGCACCTTGGTAGTACTCAATCGGTTCAAGAAACACAGCAAATTATTATAAATTATGGAATAATATGTTTTTAAGATAGTATTCCTGTTGAAGTATGATGGATGTCTTCGAGATTGTATATATAGATGTGTATTTATATATTATATTTTTTTACTATATGTAATACAAGTGCCATTAAAGTAATGAAATAGGTACTGAAAATGCACTTATGTATATATAGTTATGTAACTTTAATGTAGTAGCACCTTTAAGTTTATTTAGAGAGTTTGCACATGGTTAATTGTTTTGATTGATGCACTTAATCAATTATTGTGGTATCTGGTTTGTATACAAGGAGGCTTTTCTTACTGTGAATTATTGCTTGAAGGCGAAAGGCCAAGGTACCAGAAGGTGAATAAAAGAAAAATGATGATTTACACCTCCTGACATCTATGTGGTTTCTGCCTCATGGTATGAATTTGTTGTGTTACTTGAATTTTGGTTTTGAACTGGTGAATTGGGTGTATATTTAATTTAGTACTCAATTGGTTCAAGATCTTGATTATATCACCCATGTGCTAACAGCATCTCTGATGCCAAACCTTTTTTAAAGTGAGCTGTCACCAAGAACATATGACACACGGCCGCTTATTATATGCAACAAAGTATGCCAAGCAGCAGTCTTGAGAGATTTGTTTAAATGTGTTGCTGCTGTTTTCATGAATCTTTGTAAACAGTTAATTTCCAATTATACTGTTTTATAATGGTTATAAAACAGTATGACTGGAAATTAAATTAACTGTTATAACCTTAACATGATGTTAAAGTTGCATGTGATTAAAAAAGCCAATGTTATAGATAGTCATACTAACACTTAGGCAAGCAAAATGAACTGGTACTTGAAATTATGGTTACGGGAAAAAACTTGGAAAGTGAATGAAGTGCAAATTAATGATACTTGTTATGTTAGGTTTCATGCATATTTTATCATACATTCAGATTAAGAAAACATGGCACTGAATGACTGACCGTTATAGTTTATGTTTCTATTTCCAGGGTCCATTATTAATTACTTTACATCAGCGAGGTTTCTAATCTACGCAGGGCATTCATGTCAATATGGGTGAGTAAAGCAATCGCAATAACAGTTTGCTGCTTAGAAGTCATACATAACCAGTTTTCAAGTGAACATTTTGAATGAGCAGTCTCCCATCATTTGCATGTGAAAAGTCACCAAGACTGCTGTCAGCTGACATTTCCCTGGGGCTGTGGGATACTGGGTGGGTAGTAACGTGCTTCGATCTTGCATCTCTTATCCTTTGTGCTACAGCTGCACACTTATGTATTTTTATAATGGTGAATACTGAATGTGTTTGGGGTTTCCAGCTTTGCTCCATTATCTTGGTTTTATGTAAAGTTTACTGAAATAATATTTGGTGGCTGAAAGTTCCTTGGGGTTATGTCACACAAGGTGCTATGACGCTACCATATGCATTGCAGAAATACCAGCTGGTACACAGTCCAGTGTCCAAATAATTGCCGATGCTTGGAGTTGTTTGCTGTGAACCCTCAGTACTATTTGGTGTAAAAGCAGACACCCCTGCAGAAATTACAAACAACACTGCACTGCTTAGAGGGGGTGCAGACTGCTTTGTGTTTGTTTTTCTACATTTGATTTGTTAAGTTCCATATGTATAAAACGTGGCTTATATTTTGATGTATTTTGAAAACTTTCATTATTACTACTGATAAAATGTAATAAAAAATGGTAGATGAAAAGGCACTTGGGATGTGTGTGATTGAGAG
The DNA here is from genome assembly GCF_019279795.1 of Protopterus annectens. Taxonomy (NCBI): domain Eukaryota; kingdom Metazoa; phylum Chordata; order Ceratodontiformes; family Protopteridae; genus Protopterus; species Protopterus annectens. The sequence goes on from NC_056745.1 coordinate 440,967,006, forward strand.
AAAAAAATTGTGATTTCAAGGGGTCACTCAGGAGTTCAAGGCACCCCATTATTTTAGCCTCAAAACTGGGAAATTCCGAGGAATTCAGTACAGTTGAGAGGTATGCTTCTAAGCCACCATAACCAGCCTGCACAGGGGATATGACCTGCTGTCCTCTTGCTTTTTTATGTACTACATGATCACTCTGGCATTGTCTGTAATCACCTGAAGGGGTCCAGGGGACTATAGAGGAAGATATTTTAAGGCATGGACCACAGCCCAATATCTTAGACATTGCTGTGCTTTGGTCTACCTGAGGAGTTCCACAGGTTTTGCACTTTTACACCCATAGAAACTGTCCCACAGTCAAAATCTAAAGCATCTGTAATTACAGATTTGCTTGGAGATAAAGCAGAAAGGGGGAGACCTGGATTTCCTTTTATCTGTAGTTTTCAACAGTGTAATTTTTTTGATGGTCCAATATTGGAATCTGAAATTCCAGAGGATGCAAATGCTGGGTCCATGTGTTTCATTAGAAACCATTGAATCTAGAGAATCTGAGAGGCCATGAACCTCAGGATCCTGAGATACTTTCTGGATGATGTCTGAGACTGATTTGAGGAGCTCTGAAAAAATTCCAGATAAAAATTCAATGTCTCCTGTGTCAGAAAATTATTTTGCTAAAAGGTGTCTGAGACAGCCTGGAAAGACTAGTCTTGTATGATGGGAAACCCCAAACACATTCAGTATTCACCATTATAAAAATACATACATCTGCAGCTGTAGCGCAAGCTGTAGCGCAAAGGATAAGAGATGCAAGATTGAAGCAAGTTACTACCCACCCAGTATCCCACAGCCTCAGGGAAATGTCAGCTGACAGCAGTCTTGGTGACTTTTCACATGCAAATGACGGGAGACCGCTCATTCAAGATGTTCACTTGAAAACTGCACAAGCATGTTAATAGCTGCATAGAGGCAGCTGTACCCACCAGGAAGAAGTACAGAACTAATTCAAAAAACAAGCCACCCTGGTGGAATCACAAAATCAATAGGCTGTGTAACAGGAGGAAGAAAATCATGGCAAAAATTAGGAGATGCAGCACCCAGCAAGATAAAAAGCACTCTCATCAAACTAAACAAACAACTCAGAGGGCAAAAAGTCTACCAAAGCCAGATTTGAGGTACGTTTGGCCTCCCAGGCCAAGGGCAACCACAAAACATTCTTTAGCTATGTCTGCAACCTCAAAAGCAACACACAATTATGTGCAGAGCTCATTGTAAATAGAGCCACCTATACTGAGCCAGAAGATATAGCAAACCTCCTGGCTAATAAGTTCAGCTCCAACTTCCCCCTTTTTCCCCCTCAACCTTCCCTCAGGAAATATCATCAAATATAACTCTCCCTACTAGCACTAGGGAACAAGTCCTTAATGCTCTCTCTAAGACCAAGAAGACTGCATCAATGGGCCCAGACAATATCCCAGGATGCCTTCTAAATAGCATGAAACATGACCTGTCAGGGCCTCTGGAATTACTATTTAAATGTAGCCTCCAAACTGGCTTCATGCCTCATGAATGGAGAAAGGCAACAGTCATCCCTCTGCACAAAGGTGAGCCATCTACAGACCTTGGAAACTATAGACCCATAAGTCTCATTAGTCTTATATGTAAAGCCATGGAAAGAATTATCATGGAAATGATCAATAGAGATATAGTAAACCTCCAGACACTAGACCCAACCCAGTTTGGTTTCATCAAGGGCAGATCATGCCTACTCAAGCTGGTGGTGGACTTCTTTGAGAAGGTCACCAAAGCAATGGTTGAGGGCAAAACCATTCATACTACCTAACTTGACCTGGCCAAGGCATTTGACACAATACCCCACTCAGGCATTGTTGACAAACTCGAGAAGTTAGGTACAAACCCATATGTCACCCAGTGGATAGCCAGCTGGCTCACAGACAGGACCCAGAAAGTTAGAATTGGGGAGTCCACCTCTACAAAGAGGCCAGTCACAAATAGAGCCCCTCATGGATCAGTCCTTGGACCACTCCCTTTTGGCTTTTACTTCTCAGAAGTCAAGGCTTATGTCAGTGGTCTCTGGCTGACTAGATTTGCAGATGATTGGGAGGGTGGCCTAATTGTCAAGGGGTTTGCCTTATAAACACAAGGTGCATGGTTTGAGTCTTACAATGGATAATTGGCTAAGCTTAAAAAAATGGCTCACAAGGGCAGTTAGCCTAGTACTAATCTATGAGCCTATGAATTAGGAGCTGTCATTGAATCTCACACTGACATAAATGTTCTCCAGGAGGGGCCGACACAGACAAACAACTGGTGTCAGAGCTGTGGACTGACACTAAATGCCAAGAAATGCATAATAGTATCCTTTGGGAAGTCATCCATCCCTGGTAACTATCATATTGACAACACACCTCTTAGAATTGACCCAGCAGTCAGGGACTTAGGGACACACATAGATGGTAATCTAGCCTTTGACCATCACATGTCTACAGTGGTGAGGAAATAATTTTATGTTACGCAACTTATAATTAAAGGAATGGCATCTAAGTCCAAGGAAGTCATTGTTCCACTGTCTTTGGCATTCATCAGACCTATCACTGAGTACAGTGCCCCGTTTGCTATGTACCTGACCAGGCATATCAAACAATTGGAATGTCCACAGAGGTTCCTCAGTAAAAGAATACAGGTATAAGTAAAATATCCTATGCAGATCGCCTCAAGGCCCTATCCCTGTATTCTGTTTCCTACAGGCTTTTGAGGGGAGATCTATGCCTGGCATGCAGGCTATTGTCAGACCTCACTCTGATGGACTTCCTGCACATCCACAAAACAAACAGCACCAGAATTACCCATTCTAAAGACTTAAACCTTGCCTGTGATATAAACAGGTCCTGCTGGAGAGACAGGCATGTATCCCAGAGACTACTCCATCTATGGAACAGACTCCCCATCCATGTGAAGCAGAGTTCCTCCTTAATCCAATTCAAGTGCAACTTGGACAATTGGATTGGAAACCAGAAATTCATCCCTGGTTTGGCAACTATGTCTCTAATGGACACAGGTAACCTGTAAATGGTGCATCTCCCAGGCCCATGCTTACACTTACCAAGGGTATCAGAACTTGTCAGAGACTTGGGATGCATGGCTAGGCTTAAAAAGGCCCTTGTGGTTATTAACCTAGTAAACACCTATGTATCTATGACACCAGAAACATTCTGGAAGGAAGTCTTTGCCCCCTTGATTTATTTACACTGGTTCTACAACTCTTAGGATGTGTAAGTGCTGAAGAAAAACTGTCCTAAAAGGAGATATTTGTATCCAGTGTCAACTGTATCCCTCCTGAACCATGTCTAACACCCAAGAGTCTGAAACAGTATGTTGCCAAAGGGGAATGTGCAAAGCCAGTTTCTGGGATAGATTTTAAGAGATGGGGTTGGGTGGGAGGAATGCAGGTGTAGTTATTCTGAAGTATTAGATTGTCGATTTTTTTGGAAAAGTTCCTTGTTTCTCGTTGTTCTCCTCCTGCCATCCCATCTCTTTTTGGTTCCTTGTTTGGCTTGAAAAGGCAGAGATTGTATTTTTTAGATAGGAAAGTGGCTTTAGGAGATTTGTAAGAGGGGGAATGAAAAATCCTGGAAATTACCTATATTCTCGTCCCCCCCTTCATCAAATTGTTTAAGTACCTAAGTAGGAGATGGACTAAACAAACCTCCTTGGCTAAAGCTGAATTTTAAATTTTAGACTTTCCTCATAAGAAAAGTTTGATTATGTACTCAGGCCTATCTCCTCAACACTGTAGCAGAAGCAGTGGTCCTATACACAGTATCTGCACAATCATACCCACTCCTTAAAACATGTTTTGAGAAATGTTAGAAACAACAGAATTCAGATAGGAACTGCCTTCAGGAGGAAGTGTAGTAGATAATATTCTCAATCTGCCTGCACAAAAAAGAGCACATTTCCACGAGTCTGATTGTTAAGAATTCTATACACCAAACAGGAAGAATAAAATATTTGCTTATCCAATTTTTTGAATACCTTTTCTTCTTTGCTCACAGCAGAATGATTGGAAGACAGAAGAGTCTGTTCTCAATTTGTAAAGCTGTGGATATAGCCACAGGATCAGACCTGAGGTGGGGAAACAAAATGCTGGCTAGTTTGGAAATCTTTGTAAAATCTGTCTTACTTTTGAAAACTGAAGGTTGAGAACCAGGATTGTTACTAGCAGCATTAAATACACCCGCCAAGGCTAACATTATTGAAGGAATGGGAGTGGAATGGGACATATCTACTTGTAACACATTATATCATCTCTTTAGCTCCCATAAAACACCTCATTCATCCTCGATATTGTTTAAGAAAAGGAAAATTCCTCTAAAGGAGGCTGTGTGGATCAAGTTTCCTCTGAATCAGAGATATGGGTTTGGGAATCTGCAGAAGAAGCCCTGTCCCTCTATGTCAAAATCCTCTGACGTGTCCTCTTCAGGAATATCTCTGCTGACATTTTCTTGTAAGGATTTCTGGTTCAAGGTGGCTGAAAGGACTACAGCAGAGGAAGCTGGATAAGAACAACTAATGGCCACTGCAGAGTCATTCACCATCAGCTGAGGCATTGACTGAGCCTGCAGAGTAGGCAAGGGCTCTTTTTTAGCTATTTTCTTCTTTTCGGTACAGCAGGAAATGGAACAGTTGGAACAGGGTAAGTATCATGCTGTGACCATGGAAAATGTTTCAACTGCAGTAAGCTTCACTAGAACGAGTCGGTCGGAAGGTAAGTTGTTAAATATTGTTCATAAGGAGCACACTTCCACTTTTCACTCACAAACAGTCCTCAAACACAGCTATGCAAAAGCAGCACACTAAATTCTTGTCAGGAAACCCCCCATTTCAAAATTCAATCTGACAGGAAAAAAAGAAGCAAACTATCATACAGTGAACACAAGCACTAGTATACCCTGTAAAAGTTCCAACCCAAACGAAACACTTCCTAATTACAGAAAGTTTACTTAAGCAGTACATTTTCTCACAATACGGACCCAAAATAGCTTAGAGCTAAAAACAATAGTCCCTGATGGGAAATTTCAAATAGTAGAAAGATGCCAGGTTTCTTAAAGGGGAAATACTGCTAAAAAGCCCTGTTTAAAATAGCAATTATTTTTTCTTAAAATGGCAATAGTCTGTGAGGAAGGTTTTCCCACTGGGGTCTTCTCTGCCAGAATCAAAGCAGAAGGTAATCTGCTAGTCCTGTGAAGTCAGTGAGCTACTCCTTCATGAGATGGCAAGAAAGTACAGAAGACATCTTCATTCTGGCTGCTGATTTCCCTCCACATGGCTGACCAATCAGCAGTCAGGGTGAAGGCCTGGGTGGAAGTGAAAGCTTTTGGAAACTAGCCAGTTGTTTTGTCCTGGATTGGACACAAGCAACCCATATAGCCCAAAGATTACTGCAGCAGTAGGAGCGATGAACACGTGAATATTCTCTCACACAAGTAGAGGTTCAAACAGCCCTAAGAATTGTTCTACCAGGTGGCTGCATCCCCTTATTTGACTACTGATGTAATGTTAGGAAAAGCTTGCTCCCATTTTACAGCTCTATAAAAACATGAGAGAAGGAGGATCCAGAGGCACAGTGTGATAGGCTGATACACTTAAAGAAGTAAAGCAAAAGCTTGATATATTCATTTAGTATAAGAATGAGGGGAGGGGGAGGGAGAGAACAAGACAAACATCTGTACAGAGGAGTCCAGAATCAAAACCAGGATTCCTTCCACCAGCTGAAAAAGGTCAGTATGTCTCATAGGGGGTATTTTCATTCCATTTAAAATGATCTAAAACATACATTACATGCCTTTAAGATTACACAAAAAGGGCAGGTATTATTTATTGCTGGTGGGCGTGGCCTCAACACATGGCAGATTAGAACCAAGAAAAATATAAAATAGGTTTTATCAATTCCAGCGAGATTTCAATCTGCTATCCTTAATACGAAAAGAAAATGACAAAAACAATGATATTTGAGTTTTATATGGTCGCTATGGCCGCAGACTATTACGTTTTACTGGAAGATTAAACCTTCACAGAGCTTTTTAGAAAATCAGTAGTAGGACTTACTAGTCCGTATCTATAAACTGAGATGTTAGAAGCATTAGATCTGTTTATTAATAATTATCATGTTGTATAACAAAATTTATTGGATTATTTTTAACTTTCCTTTTCTTTCAAACCTAAACTGTGTTGTAATATAGATTTTTTTCCCTTCCTTGCGTGCTTTCATTCCTGGACATGGCTGTCACTTTTGTTTGTTTTTAATATGATTTACTTTTATTACTTAAAATACATTTTTATGACTAGCAAATGTTAGTCTCAAAATTCTTACACTCAAAATATTGGGAAAACTGGTAATTCACTAGATTGTGTATCAAAGGAAAGGGGGTTGTGTTCCAATTACAGAAGAGTCCCATTGTTCAGTATAATATGCTAAAGTGCTAGAAAGAGAACGTTATCTTGATTGCCAAGTCTGTAATTCAGGAGACAGAATGCGAATTCTGTCCTGGCCTTGGAAGTGTAGATCAACGTGTTATCTTTATACAAACACATTTTCTGCCATGGGAATCTAGCAATACACCTTTTACTACAAGTGTTTTGTGGACTTAGAGAAGACATAAGACAGTGTAATCCAAAATGACTTGTGGGATGTGATACAACAGTTTGTGGGTTCTGTACCCTAAAATGTCTTGTGGGAAGTGCTATAATAATATGGATATTATGCACCCCAAAATATCTTGTTGTAAGTGTTGCAACAGTATGGAAGTTCCAGGGTCACTACTTTACGCCATTCAATTTATGTAGCTGAGCAGTGAGAGTTTTGTCCTTATTCAGAGCATTAAGTTAAATGTATTTTTTAGCTCATCTTCCCTCCGGTCTGCAATTTTTATAGATGGGATAGAATTCCAAAGAGCAGTCTACCTACAATAAATTATGTTTTAATCTATTATTTATTTATTTATTTTTGCATGCATCAAGTCTTTTGCTCAGAGCATGCATAATAGGGTGTTTATGTTCATGTTATCGATATTTTGTGGTTGATGTTTTGACAGTTGACTTTTTGGTGTTTGGACTACTGTCAGTACACCCATTTATGACTATTGTCAGTACACCCAACTATGTGCCCCCCACACCCCCTGCTAATTATATATAGCAACTTGAAGATCCCACAATATTGAAAAAAGGGCATATTTCCATCCCTGAGAATTGTACAGTCTCATACACCTGCTGACATTCTGCATAGTTGACCAAACTGAGTAAACTAAACAGATGTCAACCAAATGTCGATTTGATGTTATCCATTTCCGCTGTGTGTATATATATATATATATATATATATATATATATATATATATATATATATATATCTGTATGGGTCCCCTTCCAAATATTTAAAACCCATAACATCTAATTTCATAACATTGACATCAGAACATCTAAAACCCATAACATTAAATTTCATAACATCTAACAGTACAGATCACACGAAAATAACATCCCCTCCACATATAATGACACCAAACTACCAAACACACATTTTACTACATTTCTGCAGGGGGGCTTGATACAGTAGGGTTAGGAAATAAAAATTTTCCCACTGTAGTGCGATCTTGGAGTTGGTATATTTAATTTATGGGGGGTGTGGAGGGCAGAGCCCCCCACATGGGAGGTGCAGGGGGTTTCCCCCCTGCAGAAACGTAGTAAAATGTTTGTTTGGTAGTTTGGTGTTGTTATATGTGGAGGGGCTGTTATTTTCTTGTGATTTGTAATGTTAGATGTTATGGGTTTTAGATGTTCTGGTCTCAATATTATGAAATTAGATGTTATGGGTTTTAGATGTTTCAAAGTAGACCCATATATATATATATATATATATATATATATATATATATATATATATGTTATATATGTTTACACATACATAGGTGTGCATGTACACATATGCTTGGCTGTATTAAGAGCCAGAATACTCAACACACAACAGAATGACAACTGAGCATGACTAACAACAAAAGTGGCTAGAATATATGTTTTATCTCAGAGGGTAAGTACGTCTGGGGGACCAGTCATTCTCATTCATTCTCTCTCTCTCTCTTTAAAGTAGCATAACTGTGAACTATATATAATCTTTTAATTTAAGTCAATTTTGGAAAGATCAAGTTTGTCTCTGATGTCATTAGCTAGGCTATTTCAGCTGTCAGACACAACCTTATTATGGCTGTTTCTCCTAAACCTACATTGAAGGGAGTTTTTTTCAGGGTCAAGTCTCCATGTTGTGCACAACTATACTGGTAAGGGGTAACCATTCCTCCAGATGCAACAGCTCAAATGTGGTAGCATTCAACAGCAATGTGACCTTAGCAATTACTGGGAGCCTACAGGGCTTTTCGCAAGGTAAGATAGTGGTGTTCCCTGTTACAATGAATGAAACAAAATGGCAGATATTAAGAAAGATTTGAATCAATACAATGTATTATGGAAGGAATTAAGTGCCACTAAAGGCAGGACATACTACAATCTAGAAATCAGGACATTACCAAGCCATAATAAATGAGGAAGCATTTCAATACTGTTTGTGGATCATCAATGATAATTTATATTAAGGCCCATTCTGTAAATCAACTAATTCTTATGGGTATGTCTGTCACTCAAGAGAAAATATTCAACTCCATCCTCTGGTGTACTTTTCTCATTTAACCTATCTCTGAGTACAGTCCTGCTTTCTGTAATTTTTATAAAGGCCATCATGATACAACTTAAAAATATAGTGTTTTAGTAGAAAAATCAGAGTTGAAAAACAAGTACTACACAAAGCGTTCACGTGTCACCATTTTACATTTTTAATGCTAATTAGAGGTGGCCTCTGCCTGGTCTACAGGGCATTGTTTGATATGTTTCTGTTGGCATATAAAGAATCTGCACGTAGAATGGATTGATACAGGGCCTAACATCAGCTTGAGTCCCTATTGCTGAAAATAAACATTAACAATAGGAAAAAAAAACATGACAGGTAAATAATACTTCCAAAGCTATAGAAAGTTTTTCCTTATAATCAGATCAACTGAGACAGTAGCTTCTTTCATTAGTAATCTTTATGCACATGGAAAACAGAAAATATCATTGTGTAGTAACATCAATTAAACTTCTCAAAAGCCATTAATCAGTCATAATTTTGACAATATAACCAATGAAACCATCTCATCCACTTTCACTGAGAATATTGAACTTAACCAAACTGTAAGGATTTATGTTAAGATCACAATGACATTGGCACATGTGGTCATCTATGACACAGTAGACAAATGTATAAAAATAAATGTATGTTTTTTGATTCTTTTTTTTTTAATTTTTTTTTACTTTTACTCTATCACCTTACCCCATAAGTATTTGGGACATCTGTAAAGGATGTGTGTGTTGTGAAAAAAAGAAAACAGACTGGTTTTGTTGCCATTATGGTCAAGCGGAAGCCAGATGGGTGTACAATTCAGTTGGTGCAAATGGCTTTTTACTGTTTGCACAAATAGAGGCTGTACAAAGAAGAGCCAGGAGGCTGCAAGTTAAAAACAGTGTCAAGAATGTGAGTAAACTCTGTGCTTTAGGAAGGACAAGGAAAAAAATGTAGAGTAATGAACTCTTGTGGAACTCAGAAAATGACAGTGGGCGGTAAGCCCTCATTTATCACCAATGCAAAAATATTTGGAAAGTGGGAATGGAAGATTTTTTTTCTGTTTTTCATGCATGTCAGGTATATGCTAGGTGGAATTTATACAAAAGCTACCATGTAAATGTATTTAAACCATAGGCAAATGTAAAAAAAAACAAAATAATGCTCATAAAGATGCTCGCTTGCTTCATATCTCCTCAAGTAATGCTTTTGGAGATAGTTAACCTAGGTAGACAATCTTGGATTACATCCTTTTGGTGAAATCTAAGTCAGTGTTTCTTAAAAAGGAAGAGAGAGTATTGGGCGGCGCAGTGGTGCAGCGATTAATGCTGTTGCCTCACAGCAAGAGGTTCTCCGGTTCAATTCTCGGCTGGGGTGCCTTCTGTGCAGAGTTTGCATGTTCTCCCTGCATTTGCGTGGGTTTTCTCTGGGTACTCCGGTTTCCTCCCACATTCTAAAGACATGCTTCTGGAGCATTTCTCCCCGGGCCTCCGCTGAAAACAGGATCTGTGGAACCTAGTCGGACTTTCCCGGTCAACAAATGTTAAATAAATAAAAAAAAAATAAATAAAAAATGAAAAATGTAGGTCATGAGGATACATTAAGGTAGAATAAGGACTATGATGTATATTGTTTTCATGTTCTTAAATTGCCTTATCAATGGCAGCCCCTCCATTCAAGCTGAAGTGTAGTTAGCTGGCATTGCAGACAGACAAAAGCGGTTATGCTAGACATACATGAAAAAGTGAAAAATTGTATACACCAATAAGGCAAAAGGAAATTGAACCCCTAAAAATACACTCTGGGGATATTTTTTGGCTTCCTTCAACAAGACTTCTCCATGAACAGCAAATGGCTGTAACAACAGAGTAATACCTTGTGGTACGGTAATATCACTGCATGTTAAAATGCAAGCATTATTGCAATGTGCAAAGTATTTCTACTCACAATAAGGAGTCCAACTGTATATTTTATCTAATCAGTGCAGCTCTTTGTTTATTATTAAAATACTGATTAAGATAGTCACATGCTCAAATTGTGTGTAAACACAAACACACACACACCCTCTTTATATAAATGTGATTATATCAACCTTCATCTGTTCACACAACTGTTGTCATTCAATGAAGCAATTCCATTCATTGAACATAAAAATAATTATCTTATGTACAAAGCATCAGAGGACAACTGATGACCAAGGCACATATACATCTTCTAAAAATACTTTTGCTTTGGTCATTCTCTCATACCTACTGCCCAAACATAAGGGACTCCAGTATATACTTATCTCTAGTACTGTACATCTGGCCATATTTCAGCCTGATTCAATGAATACATCCCTTTTTCCAATATTAAGCATTTTGCTCAACTTGCATGGCAGAATGGCACAGAAGTTAGTGGTGCTTCTCCAGAATGCTTAGTTCTTCTGTTTAGTTCTGTTTTCCTTTGGGGTCAGAATGTTGTCTCTAGGATCACATATGTTTTCCTCTATGATCTGGTCTTCTCCTGCATTTCAAACATGTGTTGAAGGTAAACTGTTGATTCAGTATATTATTGCCCATAGCTGTGGATGTGTGTAGTGCAAATCCTGCTGCAGGTTAACGCACTGCTTGGGATGTGCTTTTACAATTTGCACATACTGATTGCAGGGATAAGCTACAAGTAATCATAGAATAAATGACTGAATGATAGTATGCAATTTGTGTGTGAACTTGCAGATTCCCTTACTTCTTTCTAGAAAAGGCTCATTGAATTTTTTTTTTGAGGGGTGGGGTTGAAGTTTATCTATGTGCTTTGTTGTTTTTCTTAGGAATTTTTTTTATGTCTTATTTTTTTTAAATTAGATCTAATGTACTTATCACAGGTAGTTGCAGAAAAATCTTGTTAACTGCAGTAATCTAACTCATCTCTATATTTATCTAGTTAGCCTGTTACTCAGTTTTGTTGATCAGGTTAGTCCCAGAAGGCATTCAGTGCATTTTCAGAAGCAACAGGAGTTTGTTAGTATTAATACTGATTAAGGATGATGTGGCCATGATGCAGGCAAAATGAGAAGGGATTAACTGCTTCGAGATCTTTTATATTCACTTGTGCTACCTCAAGTTCAAGTAGATCGGTTTAACATATTATTTGAAGGACAGCATCTCAGGAGTGCACCTCCCCCCAAATGTTGCACTTCAATAGGAATACTAGAACATGAATTCAAACATGTGGTGTAGGGATTAGAACTTCCAGCCTTCTGATCTTTCTGGCATCAAAGGCAAGTGGGCTACCTGCTAAGCCTCTAACACAGATAACAAGCAAATGCTTATGCAGGAAATTATCAATTTCAGATCATGTACAAGTATGACATCATAGACACTTTCCTGTGACATTAAGTCTCCTATTAGCAATTGTCGTAATGCACTATAGATTCCATCACAAAGACTCTACTACTAATTTTATGACTTTCAAAATACAAGTTGTATCCAGAGAAAGATAAGATGAAGGGTATTGTATGGAAAAGGATTACTGCATCTACATGCAGTAAAAAGTCATTCATTCAAATATAGTCAATGACTGTGATCCACAACCTGACCACGACAGAAAAAAGTAAGTGATTTTGGAAGGAATGCATATAAACATCTTCTAATATCTCTGACATGGCAACTCTTATAAATTGCATCATAAAACCCACATATTTACATTTGTATAGCACATAACAAATGTATGCTTGATTTACTGTAGAGAAAATGTTTTCTTATCAAAAACATTGTATGTAAAGAAATGATATTGCAAAACGAGGCAAAGAACATTTTTACAATTCAAAAATCCTTTTTATAGCTAGAATGTAAGTACTGGTCTATTTTAGCTGTGCTATGCCAGAGGGATAGTACAATCCATCATGACCTTGAAACATTAAACTTTGTAATATAATGATGCCATATTGTAGAACAAGTTTAAACTAAATCTCATCTGCTTTTGAGACAAAAAAATATAACTTCTTACCCAATAAGGTTCTTCTAATGTGCCTTCAGGTAAAGATGAACGGTTCATCCTTGCAATCTTTTCCAGAGTTTTAATAGCAGCTGCTCCATTTCCAGCAGAAACATTGTATCTTGCTGACTCTGGAATGAACTGTAAGAAAAAAATTAAAATATGGGCATTCTTTTTGGTCATTAGAAACTTCTGTCCTTTGATCCACAGGCAACACACAGTATGAGATGCCAATAAGCTAACAGGGCTTTGAAGGTAGTCTGATTTTATGCACAGGCTATGACAACTGTTACTTTTGGGCAGTACAGGAAGAGATGGGTCTTAGCTGCCAGTGCTAGAGTGACACTTTTCCAAGCCAAAGGGCATTTGTTTACACTAAAACTACCAGCTTCTTATAAGAAAGGGTCATTAATAAACTTTGTGTGAAATCAATGAAAAATACCGGAGAAAACTCAACATTCATTAGGTTAATTAGTGGGTTATTACAGTGATGGCTTCTAGTCATACTTTTATATTTTACTTTGTGGAAGACTTACAGGTCCGACTTAGCATTTTTCCCAATCTAAACATGCTACCGTGATCTTATGCTATCTGAAAATTGGTTAATTTGGTTTGTCATCACCTTCCATACATTGAATAGTAAAGTACCCCAGCAATCACCCTTATGGCACTTCGCTGATTAACGCCCTCACACCTGATATTAACCCATTTCATCCTTCATCTTACTGGTAGCCCAAAAAATGAATGTTAGTAGACTGAAGGTGAGAAACATCATACATCAAGCTACCCTAACTTATTGGATGCACAATATACAATACATCAGCATTGAGGCTTTGTATAATCAAGTATGTGCTCCCATATTGGGAGGACTGCTTGCATCTGATCTTCTTGAGCCCCTTTGCCTGGGAGACGTTCCTAGTATCTACTGAAGAGTGAACATTAGGTAGGCTGGACAACCAAGCTTTGACCATGTGTTTCCCTTTTCCTAGCTCATCTTCTGACCTGAGTTACTAAATCAACTAGGGTTGCTCACAACAGGGGCAGACTCCCTGCCCCTGCACAAAACAATCATTATATCTGAGTATTATAGGAATAACTTCTATTGCTGATCAATTTTTTTTTAGTTTGCATTCTATATGACAATAATAACACCTTATAAGTTAAAGTATACTCATAATAACCTACGTGTGTTTGGCAAGATCCTCACCATTTAATGAATAAAGAAGCAATCTAGTACTTATCTTTCTATTTTTGATGTCTCATTTCCTGATTCTTACTCCATCATCCCTTCCACCTCTGATACACCAAAAGCCATATCTCCATTGCCATTTACTTTTCAAAAGTGACTTAATCTTACAGGCCCTTATACCAAGACAAAAAAGGCAAGAAACTAACATTTATTGGGTATTCTCTTTATATGTACTTAGTGCTTCTACCATCTGCAAAACTCTACATTCAGTGCTTTTCAAAGGCACTATGTATGTACACATACTTCTGCACAAACTTCTCCAAATGTGGTGACAAACATCATGATCTTTACAAGCTTCTCTTATGTTGCTAAACTACTGCAGGTCAACAATGCAGCAGGAATTTCTTTTCGAGAAGAGTGAACTGGCCATCAGCTGTTTTCTCTCACCTTCTCTTGGTTGACTCTCCAGTCCTTGACTGACCAGATGAATCCACAGCTGAACACCTACATCTTTGTCAACAAACTGGCCAAAAACATGTTATTGTATCACATTCTTTAATTCACCAAATGCTAACACTTAAAGTGATTTGGTCATCAAATGTTTTTTTACCTTTGCACTACACAAGGATGAAGTGCAAAAACAACATTTCCACAGCATTACGAGAGGTGTCTGGCAGTGCCTTCTGCTGGTGGAAAAGATTTTTATATCACAGCTTTCCCCTAAGGTCATGCCACTGAAATGAAAACTAAACCTTAACCTCAGTGACATCATAGTAATAGATGCGTGAAATGCATCCATAGACTTTAATGGCTGCACTGCCACACATGCATAGAGGTACATTTATTACAGGCTATGGATACAAAACTCACTCTGCCTACAGTGATGTCAAGATGGAACACATTGTCTGTGGCTTAATAAAATGTTTATGAAGCTTCTTATAAAAAATAGGCCCAAATAAATACTAAATTACAACAACGTATGTCCATCTTGACATAACTCACTACTATACTATGTATGATCATGACCAAGTCACTTTAAATTTGCATCTGTATGGCTTCATTTTAAATGTTTTCTTAAACTGCAACTGCAGCAACTCCTATTCCTCCAGGCATCATACTACATTTAACCATTTTCTGTAAGCTACCTAGCTTTATTTATCTTTCATAAAAATACAAATTTCTAATTAACAGCAATAGTGGAGGAAGCAATCTCACCTTAAATAGCACAATAAGAACAATGCTTGGGACTATGGAGATACGAATCAGCCATCGCCAGCCTAGTACTGGGATTATCACAGAAGCGAAAATGATTATAAATGTTGATCCAATCAGCCAGAAAATCTTTCAAGAAAGAGAGAAAAAGTGAACAAAAAATAATACTAATGTTCTGGAAAAAGCAACAACATCAGCAAATATACATATTCACAAAATTTAGATAAGCATTCACAGAAAAAAGAAATCACTTTTCATTTGAACTGTTAAAAATGTATCTTCCAAGTGACTTGCTTTCTGGACACTGGGCCATACTTCACATCCTTTCAAAAGCTACCATTTCTCCTATAGTTAATCATGCTTTATGCTCTTCCCAAGTTCCCACTTGCAAATCTGTTCCTTCTTTTCTGTTCTTCAATTTCCGCAAGAAATGGCTTATGATCCTGATTAATCTTCACTTAGAAAATCTGCTTAAAAGCTTGCATTTCCAAATCTCAGACGATAGCTTTAGTTTCATGGTTCCGGCTGATTTAGCTATTAATATTATTTAGACTTATGTCCACAAAATGTGAAAGAATAGCTTCAACCTCCTGTCTAACCTTAACTCATGTCTGCTAACCCTAACTTCAGCCTTACATAGTAAATTGGGAAAAACCCTTTTCCTACCAGCACTGCTACACAAGACACTTGGAAACAGTACCTAGACATACATTTAGTGTTATGCATATATATATATATATATATATATATATATATATATATACACATTAGCACTTTACTTACTCCTTACCCTAACCTTAACTCATACACAATGCCAAGATTAACAATTCTGGGATTCAGTAATGTGCACTGCACTTCAAAAAAAAAAAAAAAATCAGTTCACTTTATTGTTACTGCATAATCTGACAGTGAAATGTAACCAGACATACATGCACACATGTTATATTTTATATATATATATATATATATATATATATATATATATATATATATATATATATATATATACACACATACACATATGCACAAACGTGTATGGATGCATTGCAGTTCATCTTATCAAAAATCAACTTATCTAAACCAAAAAAAAAAAACCTGCACCTCCCCATGTAGGGAGGTCCACCCCCCCCTCCAATTTATGTACAACACCATGGTCGCACTACAATAAAAAATACTGGAAATGCACCACCATCTCTCATGATCCAGCACACTGTTATAAAGAGAACTGCAATATTACTTGTACATCTCTAAGATTGAAATAAAGAGAACTGCAATATTACTTGTACATCTCTAAGAAAATGTATACCAATGAAAATAATGTACTGAAGGTACATAATAATGTACTGAATTACTGAAGGTGAAAATCATTTAGAAATTAAACTATACTTGTTTATTTAGCTGTGGTGTTTCCAGTCCATTCATTTCAGTTATAGTCTGCTGGAGGAATCTGGTGTGTTTCCTTTGTAACTGGAGTGTCACCTTACATTGGACAACTGAGTGCTTACTTGTGAAAGTGAGCTTTATCAGTTATTTAGCAATAAACCTGTTAAAAAGTACTTCAGTTTAACATCTGCTGAAAGGAAAGCTTTATTAGAACTGAAGGGACAGTCAAATCTTAGAATTCTAAAAGCAGATAAAGGCAGTGGTATCATTCCCATGAATTCCATTGAGTATTTTGACAATATTTTAAATCTGTTAGAAGATGTAAAATGTTATGAAGTTACTGGGGATCATATATTTGTAAGCAATTTGCAAGTTTAGATTGCTGTTTGCTTGACTATTTACATCAGGATCAGACTGATTTTGTTTTATTTGAGTACTTGAAAGTTGAATTCACCAAAATTGCCAGATTTTTTGGAATATCTAAGATCCATAAGGATGCTGTTAACTCAACTGTTAGACCAATTATAGCAGCAAATTTCAGTAAAACTAAAACTATTTCAGTCTATTTGGACTATATTTTTAATTCTATTGTCCAAAAATCTAGATTTTATCTCAAGGATTCTTGGGTATTGCTAGATTGACATGAAACCACGCTTTTTACTTTAAATGTTTCTCTGTATACATGTATTGCACAAGATAAGGTACTGATTTTGTCAGAAAATACTTAAGTGCATTTATTGACTTTGACAATGTTTTTATAAACACAATGTGTACCTTATAAGAGTTAGTACTGAAAAATATTTTTTTTATGTTTGATAAGTTCTTTAGAAAAAACAAAGGTACTGTGATGGGAGCAAGAATGGTGCCGTCCTTTGCTAACTTAGTTACAAGTTGGTGGGAACATGAGATTTTAATTGTTCACCCACTCTTTTCTATTTATAGACATTATATAGATGACTTTAATATTTATGGAATAGTTCAGCAGCTAATTTTAATAGCTCGTTATGGATTTAAAGTCTAGTATGGACTTTCTTACTTTCACTATATGAAATCATGGAAAAGCAGCACAATTTTTGGATTTAGTTATTACAGCTGATTTTGAAAATAAATGTTTCCACATCACTATACACATAGGAAATGCATGTTTGTGAACAACTATTTGTTCTACAATAGTCAGCATCCAGAGTTTATGAAACATAATCAAGAGACATTTATTAGAGTGAGTTGCTTTTCCAGTGATGAGACAGTTTTTATTTTAATGAGGAAGTACATTTTGTCAAGGTACTTTTTAGGGAGAGAGGTTCTGGAGAGGAATTTGTGATTAATACTGATTTGGAATTTGCTAACAAAAGATTATTAAGTTTCAGCTTCCTTTGAAATATGGGTTACTAGTGCCAAGAGGGAAAAAAAAAAAAACAACTCTATGTATCATGTGACTTAGATGGTTTAAAAAAAATTTTAAAGAACAACTGGAAAATTACAAGGATCTAGCTAATATTACTGGTGGAGAAGCAAAGTTTGTATACAAGACAACTAATAATATTAAGTTATCTGAAAGTGAATGTAGGCTGTTAGAATCCCCCACATCTCATGTAGGAATATTTTGATGTAAGTGCAGCAGATTTATTATTGAAGACTTTTTGTATTATTTTGACACACAGCGATAAAGAAATTTGGGCAAAAAACAGGTTTACATGCGAATCTGAAAATGTATTGTACGTAGCATTGTGTGGAACTTGTAAGTTTCTATACAGGTAAGACAACCAGAAAACTTTCATGCAGAATTTATGGATATCTTTTAGCTATTAAAAAGGGAGACAACTATCCCTTAGCAAAACATGCTGCAGTTTGTGGTGTTTTCAAAAAGTTCATTTTCTTTGTATTATATTATACCAAAAAGCAACCACGAGGGGAAATACTAACGCAAAGAAGTAAATTGGCAGATATTGTCGGCGGTAAGTATCCATGGTTAAATGAATACATTAATATTAAATGTTTGCTTAAAACAGAAGATTTTATTATAGTTTTAGTTTCATGTTGTTTTTATTAAAAAGTTTAGAATTTGAGTATTTATTGACACATTTTGTTCAATAAGTTTTAGAGTGTGCCAGCTAACTAATCATGACTATTTTTGGTACTATTTAAATGAACTCAGTCTTATTTAGCTCTGATAAAGTTTTGACAAAGAAGGAAAGCACTTAGCTATTCAATATATTTTTTCTTTTCTTTGAGTACAGTTTGCTGGATGCTGTCTTGCTCTCCATTTGGTTGAACACCTACAGTGTTTTAAGACTTGAACATTGTTTCAAACCCAGCTGACCTCTTTGTTTTGAGATTATGTCAATCAAAAAGAACTAAAACAAAAACATCAGCATAAAATGATTGCAAATGTAAGCAACACATTTACATATGTGATCATAACCTTCCTGACCCTACACACATAAATAAAACAAAAAACTACTTGCCATGCCATGGAACAGAAAGATACTAACGGCACAATCGCACAATGACAAAACTGAAATACATCAAATTATGCCATATTTGATCACCTCAAGTTTGACTATAGCACAATTCATTGTAATTCTTGAACTACCATTACTACTATAAAAGCATGGCAATGACTAAAGCATAATGCAACCAAAACAGCTGCGCTCACGAATGTATGAATATAAAATCTTTATTCCTTATTGCTATCTTTTAATTTTTTTTCTAACATTTTATTGCACATGATCCAGTGCTAAATATGTGTCAACTGCAAACCATCCCTTGTTTATTGTACATCAGCTATAACAGTTTAAAATGTGTCTTAATGCCATAATCCCATTCCCCATGTCATTTCTCCCACAGATACATCACATAGATTACTGATCCCATACCCTATCTGTCCCACTTTATCTCAACTGCAACTGTCCTTCCGGGCCTTTCTCCCCCACTAATATCTCTACTTTCAATCCCCCATCTGTCCACCACACCTTGCAAATTTCTGTTAAGGATAATTTCCAGCCCTCTTCAATTGCTTTTCTTCTACTCACAATTCAGTTCTCCCATGTGCCCCCCATCTCTCCTGAGTTTTAGTCTACTTATTTTTCTCACTTATAACTATTTGGAGTTTGACTGTATTATCCCACTCCCATGTCTACTACACAAAAAATAATTATACACAATTTCCAGCTATCCTCTATCACCCTCCAAATTTCCTAGCCCAATTTTTTCAGCTTGGTCCCACCATACATGTATTTCTTTATACTTCTGCCACAAAGGCATCTAATCCTCATTTTTTCACCAAGTCTCCAGCATTCTAGAATGTGCCCAACGTTCTTTCACTGCATTCACTGGAACCTTATGCCATCTCTACACTAATCTCTAATTTAAATCTCCCATTGGGCAGATTCAGTTCTGGAAATGGGACAAGCTCCACTCTTCCTCCAACAATATTTCATCTGCCCATCCTTGTTCCTCCTAAACCACTGGTCTCTTTAAAAACTCCTTGCCAATTTTATGTTTTGAACCTAATTCCTTACACCCTGTCCCTATTCTACAGTTTTGAATCATATGTCATTCTGCCATTTCCATTAATCTTTCCATTTCTCCTTGCTTCCTGTCTTTTTTATTACTCAGCCCTTCTGGCTACCTTACCTTTTTTATTACCTGTGAAAAATAATCCATCTCCCAGTTTATACAGAATCAATCTTCATACAATATCCTTTCTTATCTACTTCCTACAGATCACCTACTACTTTTGTAACCAGTTTCTCCCATTCCTGTTAAAACAATATATTTATCACATTATTGATTCACAACATACATCAGTTACAATGAAAAGAAAAAAATCTCAACATTTTCCATTTATTATCATGTATATACATTATACACAAGAACTCTATCATAATTCTGTTCTTTATTCATGTTTAGTATGATATATATATATATATATATATATATATATATATATATATATATATATATATACTCTTTCTTCACTTATTTTCAGGCATATTCTTGAAACGTATTTAATGTTTCCAATGCATTTACTTCTTTCTTCTTACAATGAGCCCATCAATAAGACTTAATTTTTTTTACTATATTTAGTGCTCTATTTATTGCTGGTTTAATTTTTGATTTCCACTTTTGTGTGATTGCTTTTTTTGGTGGCAAGTAACAAACTTAAGGAATTATTTAAACTCCAACTCAGTGTCATCATCTCCTTGGTTAATGTAATATTTTTCCAATTGTGTCAGGTCATTTTGCAAGCAGTCCTTAAACACTGTTAACTCAACACATTCTCAGAAATTGTGTTCCCAATTTTCTCTTTCTTTCCTTCCTTCCTTTCAGAGTTCACATTTCCAAAGTCTATGTTCCACTTGAGGGAAAATCCTCTGAAATCTGTTTGAAGTACAAATGTACCTATATAGACACTCATATTCAAATATCCTAAATCTTTTGGATATCATAACATACCAATGGACCTTACAAATTTTCTCTTATCATTTTTGTAGTTTGTTTTTCTAATCTAAATCTCTTCCTTTTCTTATAGATATCATGCAGTATGTAACATGCCTTACTAATTACCCCTTTCTTGATATCTTTTTTTTTTTGCTGTTTTTGATTCCACTAAAAACATACCAGATCCACTCTATTATTATTAAATATTTATCACTGTCTCTGTCTATATTCTGCCAACAATCCCCAAAACAGAAGGGGCACTCTGACATTCAGATTAAACATCTGCTTGGTGTCATCCCATTCTATCACTTTTCCCTTCCAAGCTATTTGTTCCCAGTAGTATGACCTACTTGTTAATTTCCTTGATTTACTGACTTCCAACTCTTGCCTGTTATCTGTACTCTTAGTTGTTTTATTCCTTCTGGCAATATATTCTGTCTCCACTCCTTTACTACCTAAGTGTTGATAATACTGTCTGCCAGTTTATACACTTTCTGTATGATTATTTCTATTCCCCTTAAAGAATTGCTTTCAAAACCCTAATCTCTCTCTACATAGCTTGTACTTCTACCTTGTTCTACCATCTTCTTTTTTCCACTTTAATCTATATCTCTCAGATTATATCAGTCTTAGCTATATAAATTTAAAGTATCTCTATCTCTTCAAATTAGATAATCCTAATCTGCTTTTTTCTACAGGAAAAATCAATTTAGCCCATTGTTCTATTGCTCTTTGCCCCATCAAATTCCTTCAACTCTGTTTATTGCCTTCTACAACTTTTCCCTCTAGCTAGTAAAAGTATGCCTAATTACAGGACCAGAGAAAATAAAAACATTTTCACTGACTTTGACTATGCCCATGGCCACTGGTTTCCAGTCTGTTATCTATGTAATATTCTTCTGATTGGTCTCTTTCCACATATCCTTAGCTTCTGAAACAGAATACTCTGGAATTCATATACCTAAATACTTCATCTCTACATGTTGCCATAAATATATGCACTACTGAACTAATTTATGGGTAAGCACATCATTTATAGTTATATCCTTTGTTTTACCTTCATTTGTTTTATATCTCAAAAATATCCCACAGTACTCTAAAAGGCTGTGCCAGTAAATGGTCTACTGTGATCAGTGTACCCCCATAAACAAACTTAAATAAATTTAAAATAAATTGTCAGAATTTGTCAAATACAAGATAATAAAAAAACTTGCTCTGTTTGCAGATGATATTAATACTGCACCAATTATATCCCTAGATTTGTAAATACCCTATCTTTTAACTATAGGCTCCATACATTTTGCAAATAAGAGAGGGGAAAAAAGAACATCCCTACCTGGTCCATTTATTTAAACAACCTGCCACAAAGGACTATTCCGACCTTTATTTTTTGTCTTAATTCATCATAACTTCTCTGTACTTTCCTGCTCTCCATGTTAAGTGTGCTGTACTGTTTGAGAACCTTTTCTTTCATTTTGATATAACTTGCACTTCTCCTGACATTTTGCCCAAAATAGTCTCCACTCCTCTTACCAAAACACTTCTGTTCTGCTTCCTTACCATCTTTGAGTTTTTCTCAATATCACAAGCACCCCTGCATATCATTCCTTTCTCATTTCTTCCCATTTAACCCATTTCAAATTTCCATTCCCTCAACTCCTCCCATTCCCCTGATTCATTATAGCTTTAAGATACTTTCTACAGTCTGGTGCCACCATCTACATAACCTTGCTTACACTCAATCTGTCATTTGTGAACCTACTTCCATCTCCCTCCATACAAAATGACCACAGGACCACTGTATTGTTCCCACTATTTTAAAAGAGGGGCTACTTAATATATGACTCCCTAAATAAATTACACAGCATACAACTAAATATTTCACCAGTTTACCTCAACACTACAGCATGAACAGAATTATGCCATCATCATTGACCCCCCCTTACCCATTTTTCCTCAAGGGGTCAGGGAGTTATGGGAACTTTTACCACCCATCTTGATTCAATGCTGCTCTACCATCTTCTTCAAAAGTCATGCCTCACTGTCGCAGGTCTACCATGCAAATCCATCTCTTTGATGGACATCTTGTATTCCTATTGTCTTCTTCTTGTCTCTTCCAAATCCTCTACCACATCATCTGCTTTCCTGCACATGCACATGAACTGTAATTTGTTATCTTTGACAGTCTCTGTAATTGGAGTTAATTTGGCTTCTGCTCAGATGTCATAATTTCTTCATCTGTCCCACAGTGTGCATCTCACCATCTATCTCAGGTACTTCACCTCCATCCCCTCTATCTTCCTCAACTGCTCTGCCTTTAATGCCCAGGTTTCTGTACCATACAGCAGTATTGGTTGCACTACTGTTTTGTACACCTTACTTTTCAGCTTCTTTGGCATTCTTCTGTCACATACTACCTTTGAGACACTGTGCCAGTTGGTTACAGCCCTTCTGTTTCTAGCTTTGACCTTTTCATTCAGACTTCCCTTCTTCTCAATCACCGCTTTCAGAAAATTGAAGCTGTTAACCTGTTTCACTGTTTGCCTGTATCTCAATTTTCAGATTGCTCTGATTTCCCCCATTTGCTGCCATTACAGCTGTCTTGTCTGTAGTCTGTTTCATCCCATGTGCCTTCATTTTTGCATTCCATTCCTCCATTATTTTTTGAAGCTCCTGTTTAGAGTCTTCTTGTGATGCAATATCATCTGCACCCCACAGCTTTGTTGATCTGTCCTTTCTGACATGTCTAATGTAGTTCATCACCAGTATGAACAGCAGTGGGCTCAGAGCTGAACCCTGAAATAACACCCACTCCTACTGTGAAACCCTCTGAGTCTGAGCACTGTTCATAGTTATGCCACTGGGTCCTGCACTAATTCTATGAATGTTTCCAGAATTTCAAGCCATCACAGAACTGCTCAAATCAGCTTTCTTGGAACTTTGCCACACAAGTGGACTCTTTCCAAATCTCCTGTTTCCTCGGACTCTTTCTTCATCTCTAGCTTACTCTTTACTATGTGTCTGCAAACATTTATGCTGCATCCTGTTCTGAATCCAACTGCTCATCTTCCTTCTTATTTTCTATACTACTCTGCATATTCATTCATCAACCAACCTCTCCAGTGCTTTCATGCAGTGAGACAGGAGTTTGACACCTCTGTTATATCACAGTTATGAATGTCCCCTTTGTTGTTGTACACTGGCACTAAATGTTTATTCTGCATTACTTTGGTACACACATTTCTATCCATACCGGTACCCCCAGAAGCCATTTCTCCACTAACTCGCTAAACATGTGGATCATATCTGACATGATCTCATCTGAGCCTACTGCTTTCCCTGAGTTAATTTTCCTTAATGCTGTTCTTGCTATTTCTAGGCTTTTCCCCTCTTTCATAGTAGGCTGTTTAAAGGGCAATTCAAATTATTTGAACTTTTCTTTTCATTCAGAAGCTGCAGGAAGTATTCATTCCATCTGCCTTTGATGTCCTGTGGACTGGTGAGCTGGTTGTTGCTGACATCCCTTACAAATGGTGTCTGATAACTATCTTCTTTATCATTCTTTCTTTGCCTTTCAACTTGATAAGAGTTTCTTTGTGACATCTGGAGTACTTTGAATACTACAGGTAATGGTTAAAAACTAATTGTCATCTGCCCTTACTATCAGCCTAATTCCAAAGAAGTTACATGACTGCCTTCACACTGGCCATACACAAACTACTGGAAAATTTCATACAGAATGTGAACAAAGATATTAGAAAATTAAAAAGTTCGGATGAACTCACTGGAAACAATTAAACAACGTATTGTCAGACTACAAGTCATAAATGTATTCTTCTGTTTAATTACACTAGTCATTTTGCAGTTTAAGCACAGCTTCAGAAACACGATACCTTCCATGGGTAAACATGGCAACAGGATGAGGAAGAGAGATTAGAGTTTGGGAGGGCAATAAGAGAAAAAATGTTGGCACAAAAAGGTAGCTGAGGGACACTTGTTTATAAAATGTTAGTGTGAAGTGAGGAATGTTAAGAAACTTGTGTGTGTGGAAGATTTTCAACCCATATATAGTTCATCACTATATATTAATCAGATCAGATAATGGTAGTAGAATTAGCAAACTTAAATTCACCCAAAGTAAAAAAAAATAATAAAAAATATATAATTTGAAAACAATTTGAAAAATTATACAGAATTACTTAGTATTCATAAGTAATCCAAGCAGGTTAGACAGTCTGTTTCCAGTTAAAAATCCTGTGTACTTAATAAAGGATTTTTGACTAGAAACAGACATCTACCCTGCTTGGATTACTTATGAGTACTTAGTAATTCTATATATTTTTTCAAATGTTTTTCACATTATATATTTTTTTATTATTTTTTGACTATGGACGAGTTTAAGTTTGCTACTTCTACTACCATTATCTGATCTGATTAATATATAGCAATTAACTATATATATGGACTGAAAATCTTCCACACACAGACGTTTCTTACACTGTCTTGGTTTTGGACCCGCTATACTTGTTTAGTGGGTTGTTTGAGACTTTGGGGATACCACGGAGATTACTTGTTTTTTGTGAAATGAGGAATAATGCAATTGTAACCATTTTCATGTAGAAGCCTTACCAAAGAAATGAAACACATGGGACAGTAACTGTATGAAACTGAAAACACGCCATTGTCAAGAACCATTGTTTGAAACCTTGTCATAACATTGGTGGCAGACAGAATAGTTACAACTGTGGCTCAGTCTTACTAATGTCCAGGAAAACTAGCGAGAGTCATAGCTGTATGCCTGTGTCAACCTCTGCATACAACTGTGAATAGACCATCTTAGCTTCCTAGTTTTATTGTTGTCTTGGGTAGCACTCATGCCTAAGAGCAATATCTTGTTTTAGCACCAGAGCTGCTTCAGGAATGTTGCAAATCAGCAAATGTCAAAGCATATTGTCATGCAAATGACAACACCATTGTGCAACTGCTATTAATGATCTTATGAATACTGTGAAGGAGGACTTACAGTGGGGAAACAATAACAAAAATAACAATTTTCTTCCGTAATAACCTTTGTCCTCTTTTTTCCTGTTGAAGATTTTGGATTGCCTCTTAGGTGAAATATTATATTTCTACTATGTATATTTCCATACAGATATTTCTTTTAACCATTGTTAGTCCTTTTAAACTTAGAAATAAATTAAAGCTATTTACGCAGTGGTACAGCCGTAGCATTGTTGCCTCACAGCAAGAGGTTCTCCTGTTCGATTCTCTGCTGGACTGCCTTCTGTGTGGACATTCATTCATGTTTTCAAATCTCCTGAGTGAGCGTGATAAAAGGTATTTGCATCTTGATCCCTGGAATATTGAAGGTAATAATGCAGCTGCTGATGAACGCTTTAATGAACTGTCCAAATTAATGTCTAAGGAAATAGCAGTTTATTTCGATACTCGTTTATTGGAGAAATATGTTAGCCTTGACATTACACCGCGGGGATTGCGGGTAGAGAAACTGCCAGCTACCCCTTTTTCTGAAGATGAAACAGATCTTTTGAATGAATGGAAACAAGTGTCATTATCCTGCACTATTGGTTGGCTTAAGATATTAATCAAGCGCAACCTACGCAACCATGAAAAAATTAAAAGTGATATCATGACCCTACAGAACAGCTTGGCAACGGAACTGAATTATGACATGCAAATGTCAGCATTAAATGATAAAATCAACAAATTAGAAAAGGACATTGTGCAGCGCAAAAGAAATAAGTTAATCCGTGATATTAAGGATTATGAAACCGGTGCTTTGTTCAGTTGGCAACGTGAACCCACGCGTAGGACCCGTAATAGGTCAAGGGGCAGGACTTGGAGCAGTAGCTCTAAACGTAGAGGACTATCAGCGTCTTCGGCTTCATCAGCGGAGGGTATTTCTTCCAAAAATGTTTCTTTTGCTGAAACAACAACGGCGGTGAGCAGAACCTTAAATCGTGAGGTTACTTCAGGTTCTGGTAGCGGCAACAGTGACAATTTAAATTTTCAAACCGACGACTACAACAAGGGAAGAAATGGGAGGAATGGAAGGAAGGGAAGAAACAAGCTTAAATGAAGGTTTGTTAGCAGTACTTTCTAATGGACTTCCTTTATATTGTGTGAACCTGTCTAAATTAGTATTGAGCTCTGAAATGCAAAGTGTTTTACACAAGGGAAGTAAGTTTGTTCCTACATTCTTCCCATCATTAGCTGATGTTTATTTTGATGTCAAACGCTTCATTAGAAAGTTGTTACTGAGAGTTCATTTTTCAAAAATGGAGAGATCTATTATGTGCACTGTTATTTCGAATGAACAATCTAGTGATTCAGAAATAGATGATGATTTATGTAATCTATCTATTTACAACTATGAGTTAGAACCTAACTTATTGGATGTTAATGATGACTTATTCAGTGATGAAAATGTTGAAAATGTTGATTTCTGTACCGGATATGGTAGGCTAACATTACCTGAACTTAAGAGGATAAACACCTTTATGCCCTATATTTCTGTACCTGCCATTTCATTATTTCAAAAAGTTCTTTTGAGGGAAGTTGAAGCATCGTTTAGTGAGTTTTGTAAAAACAAGAAATGTTTCAACTTAAATAAGAATGAATGGCAAGCTTTGAAATTTCTGAAATCAGTTAAAAATGAACACATTTTCAAACCTGCTGACAAGGGTGGGAATTGGGTCATAATGGACAGAATAAAATATTTGCATATGGTGAATAGATTGTTGCTGAACTCTAATGAATATAGGAAATTGGACAGTGACCCTATGTTGTCCTTTAATGATGAGTTATTATTTTTACTTGAAAAAGGTGAGCGCTTGGGTTTTTTTACCCATATTGATGTTAAAAAATTGTATATCCAAAAACCAGCCACACCGATTATGTATGCATTACCTAAAATTCACAAAAATCTGGAAGAACCTCCTGGTAGACCGATTATCTCTGGGATAGGTTCTTTCTTGGAGAATGTTAACTTATTTTTGGACTCACAATTGAAGTCCTATTTATGTAAGATAACAGCTCACATAAGGAACACAAAGGATCTGATTAATAATCTGGTGAATTTGAAATGGGACTTTGATTATTATTGGGTCACTGTGGACATTAAGTCTTTATATACCAATATTAACACCAAATGGGGTTTGGAATCTATATCAAACATGATGGGTGAGGGACCTAAAACTAGTTTTCTCATCACCCTTTTGGAATTTTGTTTAACTCATAGCTATTTCTGTTTCAATAACACATATTACCTGCAAATAAAAGGTACAGCAATGGGTGCAGCCTATGCACCTTCATATGCTATCATTTATATGGATTACTTTGAGAAAAAATACATTTATTCTACAAATTTCTTTAAGAACAAAGTAATATTGTATAAACGTTTCATAGATGATTTAATTTTTATTTGCAAAGGAGATATTTGTGAATTCATGGATTTTTTTGAAGTGCTAAATCAAAATGAACATAACTTACAATTTTCTTATGAAACAAATAGAAATAAGATCAACTTTCTAGATCTAGTTTTGTTTGAGAAGGACAATAATATTGAGTTTAAACCATTTAGGAAGGAAACCTCAGTAAATTTGTTTCTACATGCCACTAGTATGCATCCTCAGCATCTAATAAAGGCCCTACTGTTTGGGGAATTTAAAAGAATTCGGGACCACACCAGTGTTAAGGAGGACATAGATGGAGAACTAGAGATAGTATTCAATAGATTATTGGATAGGGGATATGAATATAATACTCTATCAGAATGTAGAGATAGTGTGATTAAGAACATAAAATTAGCTGATAGAAGGGACAACATTATAACATATCCTGATAAAAGGGAAATTAGAGTAAAAAATAATGTTGAGAAAGTGTTTTTTATAACTAAATTTTCCCCTTTTTCTAAAACATTAGTCTCATTGGTTAGAAAATTCTGGTATCTAATCTGTGAAGATGATAACATTGGTGAATTATTCCCGAATCAAGTGAATTTCTCCTTTAGGAGGGGAAAGAATTTAAGAGAAATCTTGAATTATAATTTTGTACAACCTATTACACCCACCCCTATGAGGGTGGGTACTTTTGCTTGTGGTTCATGCAGTATATGTAATAGAGCAATTAATATCAATATCATTAATAATACACATCATATCTCTAAACATTTTTTTAATTGCAAATCCACTAGTGTAGTGTACATAATAGGGTGTTCATGCAAGGACATTTGGTATGTGGGACAAACTAAAAGGATGATCAAAACTAGAATTCTAGAACATCTTAAGGATATTAGAAATTTGAATGTCACTAGTCCTGTTGCTAAGCATTTTTTGGATGTTCATGATGGTTGCAGCAATAGTTTGAGATTTAGTGTATTGGGGAAACCTTTTATTCGCAAGGGAGATGATATAGTAGCGAAACTTTTGGAATTGGAAACTAGGATGATAATGAAATATAAAACTTTGAAACCATTTGGTCTTAATCAGGAGCTGGGTCTCTAACTAGACTCAAGAAGAGCAATTTTTTGCACATTATTCATATTGTTATTCATTTTGTGTATGTAATTTTATTTTGGCATACATTGGGTATACTTTATATATTTATACCAATGAATTTATATGTGCTTTTTGATCTATTGAAAGTGAATTATTAATTATTTATTTGAAAATTGTGTATATTAATTAATACTAAGGATAATAATATGTTATTATTTTTCTATTTTGATATAAAAGTTATTTAAAAAATTGCATTTCATTGATTATAAAAGAAAGAAAAACTATAGTAATTAAAAAACTTAAAGAATAAATAGAAAAGTTTTTTGATAACAGTTTAGATAAACTATTATAAGTACATGTCGTATTTTACTTAATGTTGAAGCAAAGATCACTTTAAATTCTGATATTCAATTAAACTAATTGTTAATTTACCAATTAGTTATGATATAAATAGAGCTTATATTCAAAGCTGTAATGTGATCCTTTGAAGGCGAATGGCCGAGTTACCAGATCGTTAAATAAAGAACGTTGGTGGAATTTGACTGTTGGTGTGTTGCTGAACAGCATTATTGGGCTTTGTATGTTTTTGTTGCCTTCTGTGTGGAGTCTGCATGTCCTCCCCATGGTCGAGTGGCCTCCGAAAGACATGTGTGAATGGGCGTGCCTTAGCTGAAGGTTGGGAGTCGGGCTGGCAACTCGGCACCATAAAAATCGACTGCCAATCATTAGCGGACCAGAGCACTGCTGTGGCGACCCCTAACTGGGAAAAGCCAAAAAGACAAACAACAACTAAATGGAAAGAGTAATAGTTAACTATATTAGACCTGTTCTTGATGCCATGTATGTGTATAGTTAATTTTGATGTCATTTAGAAGATTGAAAACATGCAAATGTCAATGTTCAGAACATCAAACACAAAATGTTAAATACTGAGAAAACCATTGAATGCTGGTAGCTCATTTCTGGGACTGTGTTATAGCCTGGAGTGGGTTTTTGCCCTTTCCTTGCTGTAGCACAATCTGAGAGCTGGTATATAACATTTTCAGGGGGGTGTGAGCTGGTGTTAAGGGGGCTTGCCCCCTGGCAACAACATTTTAAGCTTTTTAGCTCGGTTTTGATATTCTGTATTCAATGTTGTGGGTTTGATGTACTGAATCTCAACTAATTGTATAGTCGACATTCGTACATAGAACCTAATTATTTTTATTAATCTTATCATTACATTTGTTGTATGTTTTATAGCTTGTTACGTTGCTCATTTTCATAGATGTTTATACTGTTTTGTTTTGGAAAATAAATTAATACAATGATGCATATAGCTTTCTTGTGATTATTTTAAAATGTTGTATGTAGTATCCCCACAATCATAAAATACAAAGCAAAATATTTTAATTCAGCTTAAGTGAAATTAGTTTACTTTTCCTGTACTGTTTTTATTCTAATATACACAGAATAATACCTTGACACTGTATAGCTTGAGCACACAACACATCCTTTCATCTTTAGATGGCATTAATTCAGTTGTGTATACAGCACTTTTCACAAGACTGTGCCACTTTAACTGTACACAGCACCAGCAGTGCCATGCACTTTACCGATTAACAAGCAAGGAAGACCATGTTGGTTTAAGCGCATGTGCACTAAATGATAGCTGAAAACATAACTTGGAATATTCCTCTTGCTCGTATTTCACTATTACTTCTCCCTATCAGGTATCATAGATTAACACTTGTCTAACTATCAAGACCACACTGCTGTATGATGTTTCCCCATGATTATTTTCACAAGCATGTTAACATGGTAGAATTAACCCATCCTCTACCTAGACTGAGCATCATAGGCTAGACTTGTCAAGCAATCAAGACTAAGCTACTTGTGGTTGCTTATCCATGATCAGTCATGTTTTTCCCATGCACATTAATATGGTGGAAGTAATACAACCTCTATAGAATGAATTTTACTGCCCCTACCAATGATACTGCTAATGAAGTGGAATAAATAGTTGTGCAAAATCTTACCATAACCATAGATGTTCTTCTCTTCCATGTTGCAGTATTCCAAACCCGTGGGTTATCCTCTGCTAGCTACCCAAACATCTGGCCAGTACACAAAAGCTTCTAGTTATTGCTAGGTACGTGGGATGCCTGATGTTTGCCAAGGGAGCATGGGCTATAAAAGTGACATCTGCACATACCTTTCCTCAGAAATGTAGACCCCACTCAGGCTCCATTTCCAGGATAGCTGTACAAACAAGTCCTGTGTCATCCAAGAAGGCATAGTTTTAATTAAAAAGGGGGGGGGGGTAGGAGGGAAGGAATGAATACTGCAACGTAGAAGAGAAGGACATCTATGGTTATGGTAATATTTTACACAACTATGCTATGTCCTTCTATTCTCATGTTGTAGTATTCCAAACACTTGGGTGAGTGCCAAAACTCAAAGGGAAGAAGAGGGGAGTGGGAAGGAACTGTTTTCTATGAAAGCATGTAGGACTGCCTTAGCAAATCCTGCTCTAGATCTGGAGATATGATGCAGTCTGTAGTGCTTAGTGAAGGTATAGACAGATGCCCATGTAGCTGCCTCTAGAATGGAAGCAGTATCCAGTACTTTAAAGAAGGCTCCAGATGAAGCCATGACTCTAATGGAGGGGGCCCTAATTTTTGAATTTAGATGTTTTCCATAGTAGGTGTAGCAAACTAATATAGCCTTGGAAATCCAGGCAGAAATTGTCTATTTTGTCACAGCTTTTCCCAGAGCCCTGGGCTGAAAGGAGACAAATAATTGCTCTGATTTCTTAATGGACTTAGTCTTGTCAAGGTAAAATCCAAGCTGTGAACATCAAGGGAATACAAGACTCTCTCACTGTCATTCTGGGGATGTGGGAAAAAGGTGAGCAGGTGAATACCTTGGTTTAAGGACAGCTCATTGACCACTTTGGGTATTAAGGATGGATTGGTCCTCAGGGTCACCCTATCCTTGTGGAAGAGGAGAAAGGGAAGAGTTTCCATGAGCACCTTGAGTTCTGATACTCTTCTGGCTGATATCAGGGCCACCAGGAGTACAGTCTTCCAAGTACAGAGTTTCAAGGATGCTTTAGATGCTGGTTTAAAGGGAGCAACTGTGAGCTTCTCTAAAACTTAGTTCAGGTCCCATGGAGGTGGAACTGGCTTCCTGGGGGGCATGAGATGCAGTACTCCCTTGAGGAATAACTTCGCAGGAAGATGGGCTGTAAGAGGAGGGTCAAGAGGCATACAAGCTGAAATAACTCTAAGGTGGGCCTTAACAGAGAAGTATGCCAGCACTGCTTGCAAGAGTTCACTTAGATAGCACAGCACTAAGGGGATAAAAACTCCAAAAGGAGGCTCAGAGGGTCAGTTGGAAAACAGGCAAACCACTTTATTGCCAAATGTAATAGTAAGAAACCAGAACTGAAGTGACTAGGAAGGCAAAACTGACAAACCGCAAGAGAAAATCCAAGCCCGTTTATTTTCACAATCACGTTAAACACTGGGACGAAAAACGCTTGGAGTGTTTAACGTGATTGTGAAAATAAACGGGCTTGGATTTTTTACCACTTACACTATTTTGGATTTACTTCATCCTGCATTCTCATCGTATTTTCTTCTCTTGCGGTTTGTCAGTTTTGCCTTCCAAATGTAATAGTAGTTAAGTGCTTTTGTCTTCACCAAAAAGACTTCTTCAGAAGAAGTTTCAGGGTTCCTTGTTTTAGGATATGGAGAAAAGGTCTCAAGGCAAATAAGATTGGTCTCATTTCCCTGATGGTGATGTGCTCACACCTGAAGGTGTCTGACCAGGTACCATGGAGTCTCAGGCTGCCTAAAGCAGCACCTCAGCCCAGATCTGAGGCATCTGTGTACATCTCCTGAACTGGAGGAAGGGGTTGTAAGGGGAATCCTGGGTTGAGTATGATTTGCTCCAACCACCATAGGATCTCCTTCCTCAGCCAGGGAAGGAAGGCAATGTTGAAATCCAAGGGGTGTGAATGTTGGGTCCATGTTAACCTCAGGTACCACTGCAATTTTCTCATGTGAAGTCTTGCCAATGGCAGCATTGGGATAGTAGAAGTCATATGACCCAGTAATCTGAGATATTGCCTGGCTGTCATAGCAGTGGTGTGGAGGACAGAGAACAGGTACTGTTTTAGGTTTTCCACATTTTGGGGTGGAAGGAACACTCTCATAACATCTGTACTTATTCTGCACCCCAGGAAAACTTGGTCATGGGAGAGAGTCAGGTTGGACTTGGAGTAACTGATGTTGAATCCCAGTGCCTGCAGAACTGAGATAACTTTGTGTAGTTGGTGGAGTAGGGATCTAGAACATTCTGCTTGTATCGGGAGGTCATCCAGGTATGGAAATATTTGAATCCCTTCGACTCTGCAATAAGCAATAACTGGTGCCAGACACTTGGTGAATACCCTTGGAGCTGTAGAGAGTCCAAAGGGCAAGGCAGAGAACTGAAAATGTGAGGAACCCTCAGAAATACGGATGTATTTTCTGTAGTTGGGCTTTACTGGGATGTGTAGGTAGGCATCCTTTTTGTCTAAAGTGGTTAGAATCCTTGAGGCATTACCAAGGGAAAGAGGGTCTGCAGAGTAAGCATACAGAAGGTGGGTACTTTTAAGAAAAGGATGAGGTGGGAGAGAGCCAGGATAGGTCTCCACACACAGTCCATCCTTCCTTGGAAATAGAAAGAGTCTGGAGTAAAAGCCCTTTCCCTGTTCTGCCAGGAAAATGGGTTTTATGGTTCCTTGAGAAAGGAGGGCATCTATGACTAGCTGAGACAGAGAAAGCTGGTCTTTAGGTGGCTGTGGGGTGCCTCTCCAAGGAGGAGGGATGATCCAGGTCATGAAATAACCTTTTTCTATAATGAACAAGAACCACTTGTCTGAGATAATGCTTCGCCAAACTGGAAGACAGTGAGAGAGCCTTAAGAACAGGGGAATGGAGTTTGGAGGTGTGGACAGCAAAGGCAGGTAGTCACAGACTACCTTCCCTGTCTTGAAACTGAGATTTCTGGGCAGGAGTCTGAACAGGTTTGGAAGAGGTCTTTTCCTTCCTGTTGCTCTTTCTGCTCCTAGAATGGGGGGTTGGAGCAGAGTGTTTTGTAATGAACTGGGTTTTGGTGCGGTAGTTCCTGTGAAAATTGGGGATAGGAGAGATGAACAAGTGTTTGAGATCCTGGAGTTCTTTCCCCTTTTACTGAAGGGTCTTGAATAGCTCAGCCACTTTAGCCCCAAAAAGGGCAGAGTTATCCAGGGGTGTGTCCAAAAGTTTGGCCCTAATATCATCAGGTAAGGGCTGTAGTCTTAATCATGAGTATCTTCTAAGGACTGAGGCAGAGGCTGAAGATCTGGCAGAGGCTTCTGTAGTATCATAGCTGCATCTAATTGAATGTCTTGTGACTTAAGACATTACGTTAAGATGAGGCTAGATATTTGAGCCTTGAAAGGTGAGTCAGGGAGGTCTGGCAAAAGCTTATTGACCTGAGCCAAAAAGGCCAGGGCATACTTGGACATACATGTCTGGTAATTTACTGCCTTAAAGGCCAAGGTAGCAGAAGTATAAACTTTTTTGCCAGTGTGCTCCATTGTCTTACTGTCCTTGTCTATGGGAAGGACAGAGGTGGAGGGAAGCAGTCTGGATGGTTTTTCTGCAGACTGAGATAGTGCCAGGGTCTTCAGCAGGGCATTTAATTAGGAATTTAGCCCCTTCAGGGACGTTAAAGAATCTATCAGGCCTTCAATGGGGGCAGGTGGTTGGGAATCTGGATTCACAGAGGCTGCACTGAAAGCATCCAAGGCGGCTGGTAAAAATGGAGGAATGGCAGAAGGAGCAGGGGTGTCCATCTGCAAGAGCTCATAGTATCTTTTTTGGACCTCTGACATTTCAGAGGGATCCCACTTAAAATATTCTCTCATTTTTTAGATGGTCTCACCAAAAGTGAGGTCCTCTCCTGCAGAGTCTGTCTCAGCAGAATCCTCCTCTGGGGAAGCATACCCAAGAGGAGAGGGCATCTGGGACACATAGGAAGGAGAATCCTTGAAGAGGAGCCTCAGGAATCCTCAGCTTCAGGTTGGACAGTGCCATCAACCTGAGGCCTGGGACTAAGGAGAGGTGGGGGTGCCTGTGAAGAAGCAGGCATAACAGGCCTTAGATCTATAAAAGCATTAAATAGGCTCTGGGAAAAGGCCTGCCAGTCTGGTTGGATTTCTGCAGGAGGGGGAGCATGTTTAGTCTTTTGCTTCTTTTTCAGGGAAGGCCTAGAAGGCATAGGGACTAAGGTGGGCCTAGATTCTGTATGCCCGGAAGCAGTGGAAGAGCTCATCTGGGCAGCCGTACTGAGCCTAGGTTCCCCCTCGGTGGCAGCAGCAGCAGACATCTGCAAGACCTCCATGGACATGCTTTCCAACCTAGGTTCTGCAGCCTCCCAAACAGTACCCGCTATACCTATTTTGGCAGATTCCAAATATTCCTCCAAGTGAATATCAGCCACAGAAGGGACATTGGGTATAGGAGATGCAGCAGCAGGTTCAGACCTGGAAACTTTGGCCTTCATAGGTGGCTCTACAGTCTGACTAGACGGCCCCTCCATCACTAGCACCAAGCGTTTAAGATGCTGGTTTTCCTAGGTAAATATTAAGGACATACAGATTACTGTAGAGTGTCTTGGGTATGAAGACCTGACAGATCTCGCACGTCTCAGCAGAGTCCTCCTCTGGGGAAGCATACCCAAGAGGAGAGGGCATCTGGGACACATAGGAAGGAGAATTCTCCGAAGAGGAGCCTCAGGAATCCTCAGCTTCAGGTTAGACAGTGCCATCAACCTGAGGCCTGGGACTAAGGAGAGGTTGGGGTGCCTGTGAAGAAGCACGCATAGCAGGCCTTAGAGCTATAAAAGCATTAAATAGGATCTGGGAAAAGGCCTGCCAGTCTGGTTGGATTTCTGCAGGAGGGGGAGCATGTTTAGTATTTTGCTTCTTTTTCAGGGAAGGCCTAGAAGGCATAGAGACTAATATTAAGGGCATACAGATGTCTGTAGGCCCTAAGCAGAAAAGGCAGAGCTCGTGCATGTTCTTATGGGGGATCTGATGCCCACACCTGCACTTTCCTGGATGACATAAACAGGCATGCAGTGACTCAAGAGAAACAGAAAAAATGGTCCCAATGGGATACTTATCTTTTAATTCAAAGATCTGATGGCAGGAAGAGCTGATTCTCGACTGATGGCACTGAAGTTCTGAGGAAAGGTATGTGCAGATATCACTTTGATGGCCAGTGCTCCTTCAGCCAAAGTCATTCCATGTACCTAGCAGTGACTAGAAGCTTTGGTATACTGGCTGGATGTTCGGGTAGCTAGTAGAGGATAACCCAAGGGTTTGGAATACTGCAAGATGAGAATAGAAGGACATCATGAGCTATACCTATTGCCTATATTTGGCTATTTCCTCATGATTA